>NC_069502.1:875649442-875701942 GCF_027579735.1 Bombina bombina
ATTTTGAACGGTCTGGTTAAATACTGTACACCTGGGAACGCTACATTAACGAACACAGAATCTGTTCTGTTGCCATTAAAGGCACATAACAGTCAGTAGTGTGCTGGTGTTGTACAGAAGTTTGTTCTAAGCGGCATTTAAAGGGATATGAAATCCAAAAAAATGTTCTTTTGTGATTCAGACAGAGAATACCATTTTTAAACGTTTCCTATTTACTTCTATTATGAAAATTAGCTTTGTTCCAATGATATTCTTTGCGGAAGCGATACCTAGGTAGGTATCTGGAGCACTAGATGATGGGCAATAGTGCTGCCATTTAGTGCTCTTGCATATGGATAACATTCTTGAAATAATATTGCCATATAGTGTTCCAGACACATGTACGGTCCTGATTTTCAACAAAAGATACCAATAGAACAAAGAAAAAGTAAATGGTTGTTTAACATTGTACCATGTTTACTTAGCAGCTGATCATTTTACCTGTGCTCAAGTTCAGATATCCTCTAAATCTGGCCTGTTAGGGAGGCCTGAGGACAGGTTTGAAAACTAGTGAGAGAGAGCATGTAATTTGTACTCTTGGTTTCCTTTGTTGAAAAGGATATGTGCATACACTCAGTAGCAGTAAACTACTGGGAGCTAGCTGGTGATCGGTGGCTACACACATTTGTCTTTTGTTATTGGCTCACCAGGTGTATAACGCTAGCTCCCAGTAGTGCATTGCTGATTTTAATTATGTGTTTAATCCATCTCCATTAAACACAAATGTCCTGATGCTCTAAAGCTCTCTGGTTTGCAGAGATTCTATAAAATGCTTCATTAATATTACAAGGCTCAAGCAATTTTTTTTTTTTTTCATTAAAGGGATAGGAAAGTCAAGAGAATGAAGCAAATTTGATAATAGAAGTAAATTGGAAAGTTGTTTGAAATTGTATGTTCTAGCCGAACCATGAAATACATTTTTAAGGCTTCCTATCCCTTTAAGGGGAGTTCACCAATATGCTTTAAGCTAAGGACACTTACTTTATTGTGCACTTCAGATGAGCACACACAATACAGGGTGTGAGGTTTACATTTTTGCAAATTGTTATTCATAGTTTAAAAGTAAAAAAACACTTGTAGAAAAAAAGCTCACATGAATATTATAGAGCAATGCAGCCACTGCAAAAAGCAAAGCACCAGCTCTGTCATACACGCTAACCTGAAGTGCACAATACAGCTGACAAACAGCCGGCGGTATCACTGACCTGTAAAGCTGCAGCGCTTCTGTCACAGGGTGCAGAAATACCTGAGATTCAAGATGGCGGCTCCTTGTGTATAGATGCAGAGCTTCTCTTGCCCCCCAGTAGTTTTATCCAGCAGTTTGTGTCCTTTTAATCACAGCTGTATCTAATAATGTCCTTAAAATATCTGCTCATAATAAAAAGGAAAATAAAACTATATATTGTCTGTCTATGTTCTGCGTTATAACAAAACACATAAACATATTAAAGGGACACAGAAGTCAAAATTCAACTTTCATGGTTTGAACAGAAATCCAATATATTTATATGATTAAATTTACCGTTTCTATTAATCTCTTCTATTTAAACTTTGTCTCTTTCCATGAGAGCATACTGAGGTAGTATCAAGAGCGTGCTCTATATATAGCAGCAGTGTTTACCATGAGAGCAATACTGAGGTAGTATCAGGAGCGTGCTCTATATATAGCAGCAGTGTTTACCATGAGAGCATACTGAGGTAGTATCAGGAGCGTGCTCTATATATAGCAGCAGTGTTTACCATGAGAGCATACTGAGGTAGTATCAAGAGTGTGCTCTATATATAGCAGCAGTGTTTACCATGAGAGCAATACTGAGGTAGTATCAGGAGTGTGCTCTATATATAGCAGCAGTGTTTACCATGAGAGCAATACTGAGGTAGTATCAGGAGTGTGCTCTATATATAGCAGCAGTGTTTACCATGAGAGCAATACTGAGGTAGTATCAGGAGTGTGCTCTATATATAGCAGCAGTGTTTACCATGAGAGCATACTGAGGTAGTATCAAGAGTGTGCTCTATATATAGCAGCAGTGTTTACCATGAGAGCAATACTGAGGTAGTATCAGGAGTGTGCTCTATATATAGCAGCAGTGTTTACCATGAGAGCAATACTGAGGTAGTATCAGGAGTGTGCTCTATATATAGCAGCAGTGTTTACCATGAGAGCAATACTGAGGTAGTATCAGGAGTGTGCTCTATATATAGCAGCAGTGTTTATCATGAGAGCATACTGAGGTAGTATCAGGAGTGTGCTTTATATATAGCAGCAGTGTTTACCATGAGAGAATACTGAGGTAGTATCAGGAGCGTGCTCTACATATGGCAGTAGTGTTTATCATGAGAGCATACTGAGGTAGTATCAAGAGTGTGCTCTATATATAGCAGCAGTGTTTACCATGAGAGCAATACTGAGGTAGTATCAGGAGTGTGCTCTATATATAGCAGCAGTGTTTACCATGATAACATACTGAGGTAGTATCAAGAGCATGCTCTATATATAGCAGCAGTGCTTATCATGAGAGCATACTGAGGTAGGTTCAGGAGCGTGCTCTACATATGGCAGTAGTGCTTGTGATGAGAATATACTGAGGTAGGTTCAGGAGCGTGCTCTATATATAGCAGCAGTGTTTATCATGAGAACATACTGAGGTAGTATCAGGAGTGTGCTCTAAATATAGCAGCAGTGTTTATCATGAGAGCAATACTGAGGTAGTATCAGGAGTGTGTTCTATATATAGCAGCAGTGTTTATCATGAGAGCATACTGAGGTAGTATCAGGAGCGTGCCCTATATATAGCAGCAGTGTTTATCATGAGAGCATACTGAGGTAGTATCAAGAGCATGCCCTATATATAGCAGTAGTGTTTATCATGAGAACATACTGAGGTAGAATCAGGAGCGTGCTCTATATATAGCAGCAGTGTTTATCATGAGAGCATACTGAGGTAGTATCAGGAGCGTGCTTTATATATAGCAGCAGTGTTTATCATGAGAGCATACTGAGGTAGTATCAGGAGCGTGCTCTATATATAGCAGCAGTGTTTATCATGAGAGCATACTGAGGTAGTATCAGGAGTGTGCTCTATATATAGCAGCAGTGTTTATCATGAGAGCATACTGAGGTAGTATCAGGAGTGTGCTCTATATATAGCAGCAGTGTTTACCATGAGAGCATACTGTGGTAGTATCAGGAGTGTGCTCTATATATAGCAGCAGTGTTTATCATGAGAACATACTGAGGTAGTATCAGGAGTGTGCTCTATATATAGCAGCAGTGTTTATCATGAGAACATACTGAGGTAGTATCAGGAGCGTGCTCTATATATAGCAGCAGTGTTTATCATGAGAACATACTGAGGTAGTATCAGGAGTGTGCCCTATATATAGCAGCAGTGTTTATCATGAGAACATACTGAGGTAGTATCATGCATGTGCTCTATATATGGCAGCAGTCTTTATCATGAGAGCATACTCAGGTAGTATCAGGAGCGTGCTCTATATATAGCAGCAGTGTTTATCATGAGAGCAATACTGAGGCAGTATCAGGAGCGTGCTCTATATATAGCAGCAGTGTTTATCATGAGAACATACTGAGGTAGTATCAGGAGTGTGTCCTATATATAGCAGCAGTGTTTATAATGAGAGCATACTGAGGTAGTATAGGGAGCGTGCTCTATATATAGCAGCAGTGTTTATCATGAGAGCATACTGAGGTAGTATCAGGAGTGTGCTCTATATATAGCAGCAGTGTTTATCATGAGAGCAATACTGAGGCAGTATCAGGAGCGTGCTCTATATATAGCAGCAGTGTTTATCATGAGAACATACTGAGGTAGTATCAGGAGCGTGTTCTATATATAGCAGCAGTGTTTATAATGAGAGCATACTGAGGTAGTATAGGGAGCGTGCTCTATATATAGCAGCAGTGTTTATTATGAGAACATACTGAGGTAGTATCAGGAGTGTGCTCTATATATAGCAGCAGTGTTTATCATGAGAGCAATACTGAGGCAGTATCAGGAGCGTGCTCTATATATAGCAGCAGTGTTTATCATGAGAACATACTGAGGTAGTATCAGGAGCGTGCTCTATATATAGCAGCAGTGTTTATAATGAGAGCATACTGAGGTAGTATAGGGAGCGTGCTCTATGTATAGCAGCAGTGTTTATCATGAGAGCATACTGAGGTAGTATACGGAGCGTGCTCTATATATAGCAGCAGTGTTTATCATGAGAGCATACTGAGGTAGTATACGGAGCGTGCTCTATATATAGCAGCAGTGTTTATCATGAGAGCATACTGAGGTAGTATCAGGAGTGTGCTCTATATATAGCAGCAGTGTTTATCATGAGAGCATACTGAGGTAGTATACGGAGCGTGCTCTATATATAGCAGCAGTGTTTACCATGAGAGCATACTGAGGTAGTATCAGGAGCGTGCCCTATATATAGCAGTTGTTTAAAATTGTACCATGTTTACTTAGCAGCTGGTCATTTTACCTGTGCTCTAGTTCAGATAGCCTCAAAATCTGGCCTGTTAGGGAGGCCTGAGGACAGGTTTGAAAACCAGTGAGAGAGAGCATGTAATTTGTTTTCTTGGTTTCCTTTGTTGAAAAGGAAATGTACATACACTCAGTAGCAGTAAACTACTGGGAGCTAGCTGGTGATCGGTAGCTACCCACATTTTGTCTTTTGTTATTGGCTCACCAGGTGTATAACGCTAGCTCCCAGTAGTGCATTGCTGCTCTGGAGCTGATTTTAATTATGTGTTTAATCCATCTGCATTAAACACAAATGTCCTGATTCTCTAAAGCTCTCTGGTTTGCAGAGATTCTATAAAATGCTTCACTAATATTACAAGGCTCAAGCAATTTATTTTTTTTAAAAGCCAATTTTTTTCCTTGGGAAATGTATCTCATTAAAGGGATAGGAAAGTCAAGAGAATGAAGCAAATTTGATGATAGAAGTAAATTGGAAAGTTGTTTGAAATTGTATGTTCTAGCCGAACCATGAAATACATTTTTAAGGCTTCCTATCCCTTTAAGGGGAGTTCACCAATATGCTTTAAGCTAAGGACACTTACTTTATTGTGCACTTCAGATGAGCACACACAATACAGGGTGTGAGGTTTACATTTTTGCAAATTGTTATTCATAGTTTAAAAGTAAAAAAAAACTTGTAAAAAAAAAGCTCACATGAATATTATAGAGCAATGCAGCCACTGCAAAAAGCAAAGCACCAGCTCTGTCATACACGCTAACCTGAAGTGCACAATACAGCTGACAAACAGCCGGCGGTATCACTGGCCTGTAAATCTGCAAGCGCTTCTGTCACAGAGTGCAGAGATACCTGAGATTCAAGATGGCGGCTCCTTGTGTATAGATGCAGAGCTTCTCCTGCCCCCCAGTTGTTTTATCCAGCAGTTTGTGTCCTTTTAATCACAGCTGTATCTAATAATGTCCTTAAAATATCTGCTCATAATAAAAAGGAAAATAAAACTATATATTGTCTGTCTATGTTCTGCATTATAACAAAACACATAAACATATTAAAGGGACACAGAAGTCAAAATTCAACTTTCATGGTTCAGATACATTGTTTGTTTGAACAGAAATCCAATATATTTATATGATCAAATTTACCGTTTCTATTCATCTCTTCTATTTAAACTGTTTCTTTCCATGAGAGCATACTGAGGTAGTATCAGGAGTGTGCTCCATATATAGCAGCAGTGTTTATCATGAGAGCATACTGAGGTAGTATCAGGTGCGTGCTCTATATATAGCAACAGTGTTTACCATGAGAGCATACTGAGGTAGTATCAGGAGCGTGCTCTACATATGGCAGCAGTGTTTACCATGAGAGCAATACTGAGGTAGTATCAGGAGCGTGCCCTATATATAGCAGCAGTGTTTACCATGAGAGCATACTGAGGTAGTATCAGGAACATGCTCTATAGCAGCAGTGTTTATCATGAGAGCATACTGAGGTAGTATCAGGAGTGTGCTCTATATATAGCAGCAGTGTTTATCATGAGAGCATACTGTGGTAAGTTCAGGAGCGTGCTCTATATATAGCAGCAGTGTTTACCATGAGAGCATACTGAGGTAGGTTCAGGAGCGTGCTCTATATATAGCAGCAGTGTTTACCATGAGAGCATACTGAGGTAGTATCAGGAGTGTGCTCTATATATAATAGCAGTGTTTATTATGAGAGCATACTGAGGTAGTATCAGGAGTGTGCTCTATATATAGCAGCAGTGTTTATAATGAGAGCATACTGACTTAGGTTCAGGAGCGTGCTCTATATATAGCAGCAGTGTTTATCATGAGAGCATATTGAGGTAGTATCAGGAGTGTGCTTTATATATAGCAGCAGTGTTTATCATGAGAGCATACTGAGGTAGGTACAGGAGCGTGCTCTACATATGGCAGAAGTGCTTGTCATGAGAGCATACTGAGGTAGTATCAGGAATGTGCTCTATATATAGCAGCAGTGTTTATAATGAGAGCATACTGAGGTAGGTTCAGGAGCGTGCTCTATATATAGCAGCAGTGTTTATCTTGAGAGCATACTGAGGTAGTATCAGGAGTGTGCTCTATATATAGCAGCAGTATTTATCATGAGGGCATACTGAGGTAGTATCAGGAGCGTGCTCCTATATATAGCAGCAGTGCTTGTCATGAGAGCATACTGAGGTAGGTTCAGGAGTGTGCTCTATATATAGCAGCAGTGCTTGTTATGAGAGCACACTGAGGTAGGTTCAGGAGCGTGCTCTATATATGGCAGTAGTGCTTGTTATGAGAGCATACTGAGGTAGGTTCAGGAGCGTGCTCTATATATGGCAGCAGTGCTTGTTATGAGAGCATACTGTGGTAGGTTCAGGAGCGTGCTCTACATATAGCAGCAGTGCTTGTTATGAGAGCATACTGAGGTAGGCTCAGGAGCGTGCTCTACATATAGCAGCAGTGCTTGTCATGAGAGCATACTGAGGTAGGTTCAGGAGTGTGCTCTATATATGGCAGTAGTGCTTGTTATGAGAGCATACAGAGGTAGGTTCAGGAGCGTGCTCTACATATAGCAGCAGTGCTTGTTATGAGAGCATTCTGAGGTAGACACAGGAGAGTGCTGTATTTATGGTAGCAGTGCTTGTTATGAGAGCATACTGAGGTAGGTTCAGGAGCGTGCTCTACATATAGCAGCAGTGCTTGTTATGAGAGCATACTGAGGTAGACACAGGAGAGTGCTGTATTTATGGTAGCAGTGCTTGTTATGAGAGCATACTGTGGTAGGTTCAGGAGCGTACAGAGGTATGAACAGGAGCATGCTCTATACATGGCAGCAGTACTTGTCATGAGACAATGCTGAGGTAGACTCAGGAGCGTGCTATATATACTGCAGCAGTGCTTGTCATGAGAGCATACTGAGGTATGCACGGGAGCATGCTCTATACATGGCAGCAGTACTGTCATGAGACCATACTGAGGTAGGCACAGGGAGTGTGCTGTATATATGGCAGCAGTACTTGTCATGAGACCATGCAGAGGTAGACTCAGGAGCGTGCTATATATACTACAGCAGTGCTTGTCATGAGAGCATACTGAGGTACGCACAGCAGCATGCTCTATACATGGCAGCAGTGCTTATCATGAATGCATACTGAGGTAGGCTCAGGAATGCTCTCTCTATATGAATCTATCGTTTGTAGGAGGCCATTGTCATACAGCCTTTCCTGAGATCATTCTTTCATTAAGAGATCCCAGCAATATTTATCAGTGCACCTACTTGCCATCAGCCAATCAGTGTACAGACTGAAATTTATTGCAGTACATTAAGATGGTATCTATAATTTGATATCTTAAATCTGGATTCACTTTACTTAAAGGGACAGTCTACCATAGAATTGTTATTGTTTTAAAAGATAGATAATCCCTTTATTACCCATTCCCCAGTTTTGCATAACCAACACAGTTCTATTAATATACTTTTTACCTCTGTGATTACCTTGTATCTAAGAACCTTCTTCCAGCCCCCTGATCACATGACTGTGTGATCATCCCTGCCTGTTTATTATCTATTGTCTTAAATTTAGCATTGTTTTGTGCTAAATCTTAAAGGGACAGTCTAGTATAAATTAAACTTGTATTATTCAGATAGGACTTTTAATTTCTCCTACATTGGTGTGTCCGGTCCACGGCTTCATCCTTACTTGTGGGATATTCTCTTCCCCTACAGGAAATGGCAAAGAGAGCACACAGCAAAAGCTGTCCATATAGCCCCCCCTCTGGCTCCGCCCCCCAGTCATTCTCTTTGCCGCTGTGAACAAGTAGCATCTCCACGGGGATGGTAAAGAGTATGTGGTGTTAGTTGTAGTTTTATTTCTTCTATCAAGAGTTTGTTATTTTAAAATAGTGCCGGTTTGTACTATTTACTCTACAACAGAAAGTGATGAAGAGTTCTGTTAAAAGAGGAGTATGATTTTAGCACCAGTAACTAAAATCCATTGCTGTTCCCACGCAGGACTGTTGAAACCAGAGAACTTCAGTTGGGGGGAACAGTTTGCAGACTTATCTGCTCCAGGTATGACCAGTCTCTTTTCTAACAAGACATAGTAATGCTAGAAGACTGTCAGTTTTCCCTTATGGGATCGGTAAGCCATTTTCTTAGACTCAGTAACAGAATTAAGGCTTATAAATTGGGCTCTATGCTGGTTGACACTATTGTGGGCTAAATCGATTTGTTTATATCATATTTTTTTTTTTTAAATTCTTTATTTATTCTGTGAAGAGACATAACATGAATCAAAACAAAAGAGGAAGAAAACATTCCCCTAATCCTGGGGAGTCAGAGATCATCAAGGATAACATAACATATAATATTGTTACAGAATATCAAACTAGCATTGATTTATCAATTGGTCTTACATCAGCATGACATATCTCTCACAGTTTTTTAATTTTCCCCCCCTTTTCCCCCCCTCCTCCCTTATGTAACCTATTACTCAGCCAGCCGGCTACTCTTTCTCCCCCAGGGTGTCAGTCCCCCCCGCCTGATTCCCGTCACACCTTCCACTAAGGAAGCGACATCTCTCTATTTACTGTCTGCAAAATCTACCTTCCATTCTCCTCGCAACTGAGCTTCCAACAGATATTCGGAATTGCGTATGGGGTATAGAATTCTCGCCAGTTGTGAGGCATGTAGTGAGTGTAGATAAGTGTCCCATTTTCTCATGAAACGTGCCGTACGATTTGCTATATCCCCCATAGTGTCTACCTGTTCGTGTATCAGCTGTGTATGTATCTCACTTTTTAACTGCGATAGGGTTGGTGCACGTCTATCTATCCAGTATCTCAGAATCATTTTCCTCGCTTGGAGGATGACATTGTGTAGGAAAGCTGTCTTACTTCTGGGCAGTTCAGGTGTATCTAGGAATATTACCATTTGCGGTGTAAGCGTAGCCACTTGTACGTTTAGGGAACGTAACCAATAACAAATCATCCCCCAGAACTTCTTCAGTCCGGGGCACTCCCATAGCATATGCAACAAGGTCGCCTGTGCCTTAGAGCACTTCGGACAGTTCCCCGTGTGATCCCTTTCCCATTTTCTGTATTGGTTGGGAGTCACGTAGGCTGACTGCAAGATTTTTGTGTGAGATTCTCTAATGTTCATCGCCAGGGTGGCCTTCCGAACATTTTCAATGCTATTTTGAATCTGTACTTTGGCTATAGGAGCATTCAGAATCCCTGTCCATTTTTCCCCCAGGTATTCCAGGGTGTGTCCGTTAGTGGGGGCCAACAATGTCCTGTATATTGGGGAGATGGAAGTGCAACCCTGAGAGTATATACTGCAGAGTTGATGAACACCACTGTTAGTTTCAGGGAAATTCTCTGAGTTAACCAACTCCAAGGCGTAGTGCCTAGCCTGAAGGTAGGCAAAATGGTGCGTACGTGGTAGGTTGTAAGTCGTTTGAAGTTGTGAGAAAGTACATATAGTTTTCCCAGTACCCTCCAACATCTTGGATACTCTGTCTAGTCCCAAGGACTTCCAGGTCTTGAATGTCTGCGTGGTTATGCCTGGCACGAAATGTGGATTCCCCTGTAAGGGTATGTACTTCGAGATTTCATGGCTACATTTCAACTTACTGCACAATTTTCTCCAAGCCTGTAGAGGCTGCGACATGAGGGGATAGTGTAACAGAAACTTATCTAGCTTATCAGCCTTAAGATGTGGAAGAGCAGAAAGCGACCATGGCTGAACCACATGCCGCTCCAGTTCTGGGATTGTGAAATGACTATTTCCCGTTAGCCAGTCTAGGACGTATTTCGCCTGTGCCGCCCAGCAATATAGCTCAACATTTGGGACCGCCATACCTCCCGAGGGAACTGTGCTCATCATTCTACTGGAGTGAATTCTGTGTTTTTTCCTAGCCCAAATGAAGGACATAAAAAGTGACTTCCAATAAAGCAAGTCCTTCTTGTGTATAAGTAGTGGCAACATTTGCATTACGTAGAGCAACTTGGGAAATAAAACCATTTTGATGAGGGCTATCCTGCCTGAAACAGTCAATGGTAATCCCACCCAGTGCTTGGTTAGATCCGAGGCCCCTTTTTTCAGGGGTGCGTAATTTATATTGTACCAATTCGCCGGATCCCGCGAGAGTTTGACTCCCAGATATTTAAAGATAGTCCCCGCTATCTTTGGAGGTCGTAGTGGAGGTCAGGTATATCGTTAGCATAAGATAACCATATTAGCTCCGTTTTATCAGTGTTGACTCTGTAGCCAGAGATAAGGCCAAAGTCTTTAATAATATCCATAAGTAGTGGAATATTTAGTCTGGGGTCCTGGATGTACAACACCATGTCATCCGCAAAAAGTGACAAATGTAATGTCTTGTCTCCTATTTTGAGGCCTTTTGTAGTATGTCTGATCTTCACGGCGAGAGGCTCTAACGCCAGATCAAACAAAAGAGGCGAGAGCGGGCAGCCCTGCCTCGTTCCTCTACTCAAGGCAAATGGTTGGGATGGCATGCCGTTCACCATTATCGCAGCCTGTGGGCTAGTATACATTGCTTCTAAAGCTCTCGCGAAGTTCCCAGTTATCCCAAATCGTTCCAGAGTATAAAACAAGTGACTCCATAGGACCTTATCGAAGGCCTTTTCCGCGTCTACTAGCAGTGCACATGCTTCGACCCGTTGTGGTACCCGATTTTTACTTGCTCTATCCCAATAATGGGTGAGCAAGAACTGTAGGGTGCGCACGTTGATTACTGAAGATCTACCTTTCACAAATCCCGTCTGATTTTCATGTATGAGGTTAGGGAGTACTATCGCAAGCCTATCTGCTAGAATTTTCGTGAACAATTTATCATCCGAATTCATTAATGAAATCGGGCGATAAGATTCCGGGGCCAAGCAGTCTCTATCCGGTTTGAGAATCAAACTGATATTTGCTTCTGTGAATCTCTGCGACAAGTTGGCTTCACCTTGTAGAATACCATTAAACAACATGGTCAATGGATCAGCTATTTCTTGCCCAAGTATCTTATAGAACTCCCCAGGTAGGCCGTCAGGACCCGGGGCTTTGTCCAGAGGAAGCTTCCCTATAGAGGCAAATACCTCACTTGGGGCTATGCTTGCGCTTAGCGCTTGTTGCTGGGGTTCCGTTAATGTGGCTAGGGGAATATCTCTCCAGAAATTTTCCCGAATGTTTGTTTCTACCTCACGCGTGGTGTACAATTTTGAGTAGAATTGTGTAAATACCCTCTCATCCCTGTTGTGTCGGTATAAACCTTGTCATTGTATTTAATGGCCGGTATTGTGTTACTACCTCTATTTAGTTTGGTCAGTCTAGCCAGCATCTTTCCTGTCTTATTACCATAGCGGTAGTACCTGGCCTGCAGTCTTGTGGCATCCCATGCTGCGTTTTGAGTTAAGTATGTGTCTCTGTGCGCTTTGGTGTCATGATATTTGAGTTTGTTCACTGTCGTAGGGTTGCGTAAGTATCTATTTCTGGCATTCAAAAGTTGTTTAAGCAACAGCTCTTCCCTGACCTGCTTTTTCTTTTTGAAATTAATGACATAAGTCGTCGTAGAGCCTCTCAGCACTGCCTTGGCTGCCTCCCAGAACAGTACTGGATTGCCCCTATGTCCCTGATTTGTTTCAGCATACGCTAGCCACTCCCCTATAAGATGCTTCCTAAAGTTGTCATCGTGCATCAGATACTTAGGGAATAACCATCTGGTACTGAAAGGTCTGACTGCCCCTAGTTGTAACTTTAATGTAATTGGGGCATGGTCTGAGAGAACTGGGTCATCTATTCCCGTGTCCCTGACCCTGGAGTTCATGGACCCAGAAATCAGAAAATAATCAATGCGTGATAGTGTCTTTTGCCGGGGTGGCACACGTAAAACTCTTGACCTCCGGGTTCCTATCCCTCCAGATGTCAGTGAGGAGAAGTGCATTTCGGAACCTACAAAGTAGATTTGTATCTCTCCTAGCATTGAGATTCGTGTTACGAGCTAACTGTGGGTGTAGCGGATTATGAAATCTGTCCGCAGGGGTCTGCGGTGCAATATTGTAATCTCCACCTAGGACTATTGGGACATCAGCAACTTGCAGTAATTGTACTCTAAGTTCGCTCCAGAAGGCTGCTTTGTGTGTGTGGGGTCCATAGACTCCACCCAAGAGCATTGGAGTTCCGTCAACTGTGAGCTTGAGTAAAATGTATCGTCCCTGGGGATCTAACACGGTGTGGGTTATGTTGTAATCTAGATTCTTGCGAAAGAGGATTGCTACCCCCCTAGCTCTGCTGCTCTCATATTTAGTGTAAATGATCTCCCCTACCCATCCCTGTTTCAACTTTTGGTGCTCTATGGGTTTCAAATGGGTTTCTTGGAGGATCGCTATGTCTGCTTTTCTAGATTTCAGATATTTCAATATAGCCTTTCTTTTCAATGGGGATGTGATTCCTCCCACGTTCCATGAGATAATGTGTAGCCCCATCTTCAAGGTTAGTGGAAGGCGGGGGCCCCTATGGGACGACCCTTGTATTAGAGACTACTACAATATACTGGCCCAATGCCACCTGTGAGCTATGTTTCAAATGTTTGTGTGTGTGTTCTCTTTCACTACTTACGGTTCTGACACCTTGGGGTCTTTTCCCTTTAGGAACAACAAGGATTTGAGTTATGCCGAATCTCAAACAGCTAAGGAAGACAAAATCAGTTAATAATTCTTAGCAGTCAGAAATAAGGTGCAGTGCGTATTTTTGGGAAAGCGATATCACCCAGTTGGGAGAAAAAGGAACAAAGGAGAAAACAGTTCAACGGTACAGTAACAGTGAACAAAGAAGCAATGCAATAACACAACAGAACAAGCAATCAATAATGAACGATGAACCCCCCCCACTATATTTCAAAAAAGGATATGAGATGATGTCCTGGGCAATACCCATAGACATCATGTTTCAGGTATGTCCTCAGCCTCCAGTCCTCTATCATGTCCCTGCAAACAAGATTAATAAACTCCAACAATTTTAGCGAAGGATCATGGATCCCACGCAGTTTATATTACATAGAAAATGTTGCCGTGGCTTCAAGGAGCCTCTTCCTCCTCTATTCCGTCTGCTTCATTTTGATCCATTCTGCATGGGTGTCGTGATGCCATGAAAGCACGCAGTTGCGTAGTAGATTCAAAACATTTCGGACCCTGAGGGGTCTGTAGCTTGAGTCTTGCTGGGTACAAGAGGGACACTGATTCACCTTTTTCCAAAAGTTCCCTACAATAGGGAGAGGATTCTCTGCGCTTTCTTGCTACTTCAGCTGAGTAATCTTGAAACAGGTGTATTCTGGATCCTTCATAGACTAGTTCCTTTGTTTGTCTGTAGGCTTTAAGGATAAGGGTTTTGTCCTTGAAGTTGAGATATTTGATCATCAATTGCCTGGCTAAGGTTTTCTGCCCATTGTTAGGTGGTGGAGGACCCACGCGGTGCGCTCTTTCTGCGACACATGGGATATCTGATTCAGCCATACCCAGAAGTTTCGGGATCTCTTTTTCTGCAAATTCCATTAGCGCAGAACCTGGAACCATTTCAGGTAACCCCACCACTCGGATGTTGTTCCGCCGGGATCTATTTTCCAGATCCTCTACTTTAGACATTAAAGCTTTATTTTGGCGTTGTAGTTGCGTGATGTCTAGCGCTGATTCCCTCTGCTGCACCTCTGCGTCTGCTACCTTTTGCTCCACTGAGTTTAGTCGTGCAGAAAAGATCTTAAAATCTGAGGATAAGGTGTCTAGTCCCGTTTGTAATTGCTCAATTTTTGGTAGGAATAAAGCAGACAGCTGTGAAACTATTGGGTGGGTGTCTTGTGGTAAAGGATCGGAAAGCTCCATCACCGCCGCAGGCGGTGTGTGCACTTCAGCTTGGCTTTTTTGCCGTCTGTCGTGCTGGCGTTGCTTGGACATGTTATCAGTTCTTTTATTATATGGAGTGTAATATTTTTGCATACAGACAAAAGGTGTCCCAGCAACAGGACCAGCACCACTTCTTAAGATCTTACGGTCTGCAGGGATCAAGTCAGGACAGTAGATAGCTCAGGAGAGTTTCTGGGGGGGGGTGTCTTGGGGCGGGCCTCTCAGAGTTTATCTCCTCATATCGCCTGTTGCCCACAGGGGGCTAAAGATGTCAGTAAGAATGGTGACACTCACTTTATTTAGATCACACAGGGGGCTTGGTCTTCCCTTCTATTCCTCCAGACAATTAATAAATGGCCCAGCAATAAAAGTCTTATCTCCCTTGTTCCCCACAGGAACTGTGTTATGCTGCTTCACCTGTGTGTATGGAAGGGGCTGTGCCGATAATCTTTTGGTCCTGTGCTGTGTTCTTAAAACATTTCCCACCACACCACACTAGTTACACTGAAGGGGCTAACTCTTCTCTCCACACCCCAAGAGCCTATTATTAGTGTGCTGCGTATACTTTGCACCGCTGTTAAACAGCAGTGACAGGCTGATGTGACACTAAGAGGGAAAGTTTGCTGCGTGTAGGGAAAATGGCCGCCACGGCACTACTGACCTCCGTTGTTTAGCTCCTACTGCAGCCTCACAACTACTGGCTTCTCTCCAGTATCTTTTCGGCTATTCCCCTTAGCAGCTGCCGCATTCAGAGGAGTTGAAATGAGTCCTGCAGTAGTTGAGCCGTTCTGACTCCTGCTCCTCCGTTCCCACTCTTTGCTTGTCTGCGCTCCGGTGGGGGAGAAGTTGCAAAATCTCCTTGCCTTTGCGCGTCCGGACAGGGGTTAGGGTCCCTCTGCCAAGGATGTAGGCTTTATGGGCTGCTTTTAACGGTAATTGCTGCCTAATACTAGGATCCGATAACGGAGCTCTTCCAGATGCGTCCGTTACCAGTGCCCGCCCACCGGAAGTCCAAGACTGGTTTGTTTATATCATATTTATATGACATTTGGAGTGTTTTGTGAACTTTGAAACACTTTTGGGACGTTTAATTACGCCTGGCAGTTGTTTAGACGCCTAATCTAGTCAGAAAGGCCCCTTCACTCTGGTATGCAGAGGGAGGAGGCCTCATTTTCTCGCCTCAGTTGCGCAGTTACTTCTAAAGGCAGTGCATGCAGCTTCATGTGAGAGGGTCCTGTGGCTGAGAAACTGACTCAGGAAGGCTTTATTTCTGTGGTGAATAACCCCTAAGGAAGGTAAAAGCCACAGCAAAGTCTGTGGCAGGGACTGTAGTGTGTTTAAACCGGTAAATTGAACTATTAGCTCCGGTTTGCTCATTTAAGGGTTTAGAGACTTGAAATTTGGTGTGCAATACTTTCAAAGCATTAAGACACTGGGGTGTAAATTTTATAAAGATCGGATATTTCCTTGATAGTTTTTCGAACATTCAGAAATAAAGTGTGCTCTTTTTATTATTTAAAGAGACAGTAACGGTTTTGTTTAAAATCGTTTTTATTGCATTAATAGCCTGCCAAATTCTGTCTAACATGTCTGTACCTTCAGATAGCATATGTTCTGTGTGTATGGAAGCCAAGGGGGTTCCCCCTTTAAATGTATGTGCAAATTGTGCCATGGCGTCCAAACAAAGTAAGGACAGTACTGTCACATTTAATAAGGTTGCCCAAGATGATTCTTCAAATGAAGGTAGTGGGGATAGCTCATCATCCTCTCCTTCTGTGTCAACACCAGTTTTGCCCGCGCAGGCGATACCTAGTACATCTAGCGCGCCAATGCTTGTTACTATGCAGCAATTAACAGCAATAATGGATAATTCTATAGCAAATCTTTTATCCAAACTGCCAGCATTTCCCAGAAAGCGTGATTGCTCAGTTTTAAATACAGAGGATGAGCAAGTTGGCGCTGACGATAATTTATCTGTTATACCCTCACATCAATCTGAGTTGGCAGTGAGGGAGGGTCTGTCTGAGGGAGAAATTTCTGATTCAGGAAAAATTTCTCAGCAGGCAGAACCTGATATCGTGGCATTTAAATTTAAGCTAGAACATCTCCGCGCCCTGCTTAAGGAGGTGCTAGCTACTCTTGATGATTGTGATTCTTTGGTGATTCCAGAGAAGTTGTGCAAAATGGACAAATTCTTAGAGGTCCCAGTGCACGCTGATGCTTTTCCAATACCCAAGAGGGTGGCGGACATAGTGACTAAGGAGTGGGAGAAGCCAGGTGTCCCTTTTGTTCCACCTCCTATATTTAAGAAAATGTTCCCCATTGTCGACCCCAGAAGGGACGCATGGCAAACGGTCCCTAAGGTAGAGGGGGCAGTTTCAACGTTAGCCAAGCGCACAACTATTCCTATTGAGGACAGTTGCGCTTTCAAAGATCCTATGGATAAAAAATTGGAAGGATTGCTTAAAAAGATATTTGTTCAGCAAGGTTTCCTTCTTCAACCAATTTCGTGCATTATTCCTGTCACCACGGCGGCGTCTTTTTGGTTCGAGGAACTAGAAAATTCGCTCCAAAAGGAGACTCCATATGATGAAGTCATGGACAGAATTCACGCACTAAAGTTGGCTAATTCCTTTATTTTGGATGCCGCTTTTCAATTGGCAAAATTAGCGGCGAAAAATTCAGGTTTTGCAATAGTGGCGCGCAGGGCGCTTTGGCTAAAATCTTGGTCGGCGGATGTGTCGTCCAAAACGAAATTGCTTAATATTCCTTTCAAAGGTAAGACCCTTTTCGGGCCAGAATTGAAGGAGATTATTTCAGACATCACTGGGGGAAAGGGCTATGCCCTCCCACAGGATAGGCCTTTCAAGGCTAAGAACAAATCTAATTTTCGTTCCTTTCGCAATTTCAGGAACGGACCGGCTCCTAACTCTGCAGCCTCTAGACAAGAGGGTAACGCTTCCCAGCCTAAACCAGCATGGAAACCATTGCAAGGCTGGAACAAGGGTAATTAGGCCAAGAAGCCTGCTGCTGCTACCAAGACAGCATGAAGGGGTAGCCCCCGATCCGGGACCGGATCTAGTAGGGGGCAGACTTTCTCTCTTTGCTCAGGCTTGGGCAAGAGATGTTCCAGATCCCTGGGCACTAGAAATAGTCTCTCAGGGGTATCTTCTAGAGTTCAAGGAACTTCCTCCAAGGCGAAGGTTCCACATGTCTCGCTTATCTTCAGACCAGATAAAGAGACAGGCATTCTTACATTGCGTAGGAGACCTATTAAAGATGGGAGTGATACACCCAGTTCCAACAGCGGAACAAGGTCTGGGTTTTTACTCAAACCTGTTTGTAGTTCCCAAAAAAGAGGGAACTTTCAGACCAATTCTGGATTTAAAAATTCTAAACAAATTCCTCAGAGTTCCATCATTCAAAATGGAAACCATTCGGACGATTTTACCAACAATCCAGGAGGGTCAATATATGACTACCGTGGACTTAAAGGATGCGCACCTGCATATTCCTATCCACAAAGATCATCATCATTTCCTGAGGTTCGCCTTTCTGGACAAACATTACCAGTTCGTGGCTCTTCCATTCGGTTTAGCCACTGCTCCCAGAATTTTCACAAAGGTGCTAGGGTCCCTTCTAGCGGTTCTAAGGCCGAGGGGCATTGCTGTAGCACCTTACCTAGACGACATTCTAATCCAAGCGTCGTCCCTTTCCAAAGCAAGGGCTCATACAGACATTGTTTTAGCCTTTCTCAGGTCTCACGGGTGGAAGGTGAACATAGAAAAGAGTTCCCTGTCCCCGTCCACAAGGGTTCCTTTTCTGGGAACAATAATAAATTCTGTAGAAATGAAGATTTTTCTGACAGAGGTCAGAAAGTTAAAGCTTCTAAATGCTTGTCAAGTTCTTCAATCTATTCCTCAGCCTTCCATAGCTCAGTGCATGGAAGTAATAGGATTAATGGTTGCAGCAATGGACGTGGTTCCTTTTGCTCGAATTCATCTAAGACCATTGCAACTGTGCATGCTCAAACAGTGGAATGGGGATTATGCAGACTTGTCTCCCCAGATTCAAGTAGACCAGGTAACCAGAGACTCACTCCGCTGGTGGTTGACTCAGGATCACCTGTCTCAGGGAATGAGTTTCCGCAGACCAGAGTGGGTCATTGTCACGACCGACGCCAGTCTCTTAGGCTGGGGCGCGGTCTGGGACTCCCTGAAAGCTCAGGGTCTATGGTCTCGGGAAGAGTCTCTTCTCCCGATAAACATTTTGGAACTGAGAGCGATATTCAATGCGCTCCTGGCTTGGCCTCAACTAGCGAAGGCCAGATTCATAAGATTTCAGTCGGACAACATGACGACTGTAGCGTACATCAATCATCAGGGGGGAACAAAGAGTTCCTTGGCGATGAGAGAGGTATCCAAGATTATCAAATGGGCGGAGGATCACTCCTGCCATCTATCTGCAATTCACATCCCAGGAGTAGACAACTGGGAGGCGGATTATTTGAGTCATCAGACTTTCCATCCGGGGGAGTGGGAACTCCACCCGGAGGTCTTTGCCCAGTTAACTCAACTATGGGGCATTCCAGATATGGATCTGATGGCGTCTCGTCAGAACTCCAAGGTTCCTCGTTACGGGTCCAGATCCAGGGATCCCAAGGCAACGCTAGTGGATGCATTGGTGGCGCCTTGGTCGTTCAATCTAGCTTATGTGTTTCCACCGTTCCCTCTCCTTCCCAGGCTTGTAGCCAGGATCAAACAGGAGAAGGCCTCGTGATTCTAATAGCTCCTGCATGGCCACGCAGGACCTGGTATGCAGACCTGGTGAATATGTCATCGGCTCCACCATGGAAGCTACCTTTGAGACAGGATCTTCTAGTAAAAGGTCCATTCGAACATCCAAATCTAGTCTCTCTGCAACTGACTGCTTGGAAATTGAATGCTTGATTTTATCTAAGCGTGGGTTTTCAGATTCAGTTATAGATACTCTGGTTCAAGCCAGAAAACCTGTGACTAGGAAAATTTACCATAAGATATGGCAAAAATAAATCCGTTGGTGCGAATCCAAGGGATTCTCTTGGAGTAAAATTAAAATTCCTAGGATACTTTCTTTTCTCCAAGAGGGTTTGGATAAAGGTTTGTCAGCTAGTTCTCTAAAAGGACAGATATCTGCTCTGTCTGTTTTGTTGCACAAACGTCTGGCAGCCGTGCCAGATGTACAGGCGTTTGTACAGGTGTTAGTCAGAATCAAGCCTGTCTACAGACCTATGACTCCTCCATGGAGTCTAAACTTAGTTCTTTCAGTTCTAGAAGGGGTTCCGTTTGAACCCTTACATTCCATAGATATTAAGTTACTATCTTGGAAAGTTCTGTTTTTGGCTGCTATTTCTTCTGCTAGAAGAGTTTCTGAATTGTCTGCTTTGCAGTGTACTTCACCCTATCTGGTATTCCATACAGATAAGGTAGTTTTACGTACCAAGCCTGGTTTTCTTCCAAAAGTGGTTTCCAACAGGAATATTAACCAGGAAATAGTTGTTCCTTCTCTGTGTCCGAATCCAGTTTCGAAGAAGGAACGTTTGTTACACAACCTAGATGTGGTCCGTGCTTTAAAATTCTAAAAGCATCATCCGATTGGCTTATGAGACTGCCGGACGGCAGCCTCCTGAACGAATTACAGCTCACTCTACTAGAGCTGTGGCTTCCACATGGGCCTTCAAGAACGAGGCTTCTGTTGATCAGATCTGTAAGGCAGCGACTTGGTCTTCTCTGCATACTTTTGCCAAATTTTACAAATTCGATACTTATGCTTCTTCGGAGGCTGTTTTTGGGAGAAAGGTTTTGCAAGCTGTGGTGCCTTCCGTTTAGGTTACCTGACTTGTTCCCTCCCTTCATCCGTGTCCTAAAGCTTTGGTATTGGTTCCCACAAGTAAGGATGAAGCCGTGGACCGGACACACCAATGTAGGAGAAAACAGAATTTATGTTTACCTGATAAATTTCTTTCTCCTACGGTGTGTCCGGTCCACGGCCCGCCCTGGCTTTTAGTCAGGTTTAAAATTTTTATTTCTGTACACTACAGTCACCACGGCACCCTATAGTTTCTCCTTTTTCTCCTAACCGTCGGTCGAATGACTGGGGGGCAGAGCCAGAGGGGGGGCTATATGGACAGCTTTTGCTGTGTGCTCTCTTTGCCATTTCCTGTACGGGAAGAGAATATTCCACAAGTAAGGATGAAGCCGTGGACCGGACACACCGTAGGAGAAAGAAATTTATCAGGTAAACATAAATTCTGTTTTTAATCAACTTTCCAAATTACTTTTATCATCAAATTTTTCTCTTGGTATTCTTAGTTTAAACTAAACATAGGCAGGCTCATATGCTAATTTCTAAGCCTTTGAGGGCTGCCTTTTATCACATGCTTTTTAAATCTCTTTTTAACACAGAGTCAGAAAGTACACATGGGCCATATAGATAACAGTGTTCAGGCACAGGGGGGTAGGAGAGATAAGAAATAAATGTTCTCTCTAAGGCCCTGATTTTCAAAGGTTCTCCAGCTTGGAGAGAAATTGCAGTTCATATTTCATAGAGGCTGAACTCACTGAATATTCAAAAGAAAAAGGGCGGACTTTCCCAGCACTGTGAGATCTCTCTCATTTCTATATATGAAGGAGAGACAAGCCCAGTGCAATACAGCACTGCATGATATGAGAGTTTTGTTACACTTCAGTAACAAATTAGGATAATAGTTTGTGTGTATATATATATATATATATGTGGATGGAAAAGAGAAAATCAAAAAAGGGCGCACAGCTAGGCACTAGAATAAAAATTGACTATTAGTAAAGTAGGTATGTAGTTTTCAGACCTATGTGGTTATAGTAACAGGATAATAAAAATAATAATAATAATGTCCTTGGATTGTTATTGTATTCTAAAGAGTTCAGTAATGTGCTTTAGAATATTCGACACTTCTTTGTCTGAGGTGAGTGGATTTGTGCTTACCAGAGGTAACCTCAATCATATGAGGTAAGTTGTAGACTTGTCTGGGTTAGAGATGTTTCTTTGGCTCTTGTCCAGTCGATTTTGCTTTGTTCTTTGCTGTAGGAATCTTTCCTTTGTTGAAACCCTTTGGGATCTTTGTTTCCAGGTGGCTCCTGGCAGCAGTATGTTGTTTTGAATGAAAATCTTGGACTCTCTTGTATCGTTTGTTGAAAGGCAATGGAAAATCCTGGACTCTCTTTTTCTTCTTGGTAATGAGAATCTGGGTTGTCTCAGGTGTTCATATCGATTGAGATGGAATAAGAAAAGAAAACAAGAACATAGTGTGATAACGTTTAAATAAAAAAGCTCTTTTTAATTAGAACTAAGTAAATGTGCTTACATCAAATGCCCTCAATCAGAGTATGAGGTAAGTAATAGACATTGATTAAGTATTTCGATCTCCTGGTCAGTGCTCTGGTTGGCTGCAGTACAAAGATTGCCCAATGCAGTATTTGAATTTAAAATACACTACACTGTATTTTAAATTCAAATACTGCATTGGGCAATCTTTGTACTGCAGCCAACCAGAGCACTGACCAGGAGATCGAAATACTTAATCAATGTCTATTACTTACCTCATACTCTGATTGAGGGCATTTGATGTAAGCACATTTACTTAGTTCTAATTAAAAAGAGCTTTTTTATTTAAACGTTATCACACTATGTTCTTGTTTTCTTTTCTTATTCCATCTCAATCGATATGAACACCTGAGACAACCCAGATTCTCATTACCAAGAAGAAAAAGAGAGTCCAGGATTTTCCATTGCCTTTCAACAAACGATACAAGAGAGTCCAAGATTTTCATTCAAAACAACATACTGCTGCCAGGAGCCACCTGGAAACAAAGATCCCAAAGGGTTTCAACAAAGGAAAGATTCCTACAGCAAAGAACAAAGCAAAATCGACTGGACAAGAGCCAAAGAAACATCTCTAACCCAGACAAGTCTACAACTTACCTCATATGATTGAGGTTACCTCTGGTAAGCACAAATCCACTCACCTCAGACAAAGAAGTGTCGAATATTCTAAAGCACATTACTGAACTCTTTAGAATACAATAACAATCCAAGGACATTATTATTATTATTTTTATTATCCTGTTACTATAACCACATAGGTCTGAAAACTACATACCTACTTTACTAATAGTCAATTTTTATTCTAGTGCCTAGCTGTGCGCCCTTTTTTGATTTTCTCTTTTCCATCCACATTCCTAACAGTGACACGGGTACACTGTATCAGAGGCAGCACGCACATATATCACTATTACTACTATTGTTGCAAAAATAGCCATTACTCACCAAGTGTTAGAGTTTTTAGCGCAGGTGCCCCTCCTTTTTTCTAACATATATATATATATATATATATATATATATATATATATATATATATATATATATATATATATACAATTTACTTTGCACATCGCATTGTAAACTAAAACGGACTCTTCCAAAAAGTGGGAGGGAGAGGGCTGTTCCCTGGGCTGAACAGGGGTGTTCCCACTGTATGTCTGGAGCTCTCTCCCAAGTCTTGTGAAATTTTCTAAGCATTTTAAACAAGCTGGTCTCACTCATTTTGTCTCGCCAGCTGTATGCAGATGAAGTTTGCATAAAATTCACTATAGACTAGCACCCAGTGTACAGCCTGCCTGCCAGTAATATATACAGTATAAAGCACACAACAAGACCTGCTAGATTAGCGGAACTAAGGCAAATACCTGGTGTGCCCAATGCTCAGTCTAGGCCTGAATATCGCAGATCACAGCCCAGGAAAGGTTTTAAAGGGACAGTAAACACTTTGAAATTTTAATATAAATAGGGTTTGCTATTGCCACTTTAAGGGGGACATAACCTAATGAAAGTGACTTGCCTTGCCTACTCCACTAACAACTCCAGACTTGCTGCTGATAAAAAAAACAAAAAAACAATTGCAGCCAACAATGTGTTAATGTATTCCAATACAAATCAGCCTCACCTAGTATGTTCATTTATTGCAAGACTACATAAAATCTTGTAATTATCTAGTGTTTACTGATCATTTAAAGGGATAGGAAACTTCAAAATGTTCTTTCATGTTTTGGGTAGAACATACAATGTTATATAACTTTTCAATTTATTTATTTTATAAAATTTGCTACATTATTTTGTTATCCTTTGCTAAAGGAACATCATTGTACTACTTGCAGCTAGATGAACTCATCTAGTTAGCCAATCACAAGAGACAAATGTGTGCAGGCACCAATCAACTGCAAGCTCCCACTAGTGTAGGATATGTGCATATTCTTTTTCAACAAGGGATACAAAGAGAACAAAGCACATTTTGAAAATAGAAGTGAATTTAAAAGGGTCCTAAAATTGCATGCTTTGTCTGAATCATGCAAGTTTAATATTGACTTTCCTATTCCTTTAAGCGAAAATGTAAAAGCACAGAGGGAAAGCACCAGTGTGTATTTGCTGCTGTTGTCTGTCTGGGAAATACACAAACTGTTTTATGCTAAAGTTTATAAAGCTTGATCATGGGATATAAAAGCTGAATCTGCTTTATTTGCACAGATAACGATTACTCTGATGTAGTGAAAGAAGAGATAATAGAAGATCTTGTTTTGACGTGTCAGGTGGGAGACCAAGATGAGGAAACCATTGACAGTATCAGCTCAGGTGAGCATGTGTGAGATGTGAGTTACAGGTAAGTGTGTGTGGAATGTGAGTGTGCATATATGGTGTGTGCGATTTACAGGTAAGTGTTCAAGTATGATGTGTGTGTGATTTACAGGTAAGTGTGCGTGTATGAGGGGTGTGAGTTACAGGTAAGTGTGCGTGTATGAGGGGTGTGAGTTACAGGTAAGTGTGCGTGTATGAGGGGTGTGAGTTACAGGTAAGTGTGCGTGTATGAGGGGTGTGAGTTACAGGTAAGTGTGCGTGTATGAGGGGTGTGAGTTACAGGTAAGTGTGCGTGTATGAGGGGTGTGAGTTACAGGTAAGTGTGCGTGTATGAGGGGTGTGAGTTACAGGTAAGTGTGCGTGTATGAGGGGTGTGAGTTACAGGTAAGTGGGCATGTATGAGGGGTGTGATTTACAGGTAAGTGTGCGTGTATGAGGGGTGTGAGTTACAGGTAAGTGTGCATGTATGAGGGGTGTGAGTTACAGGTAAGTGTGCACGTATGATGTGTGTGAGTTACAGGTAAGTGTGCATGTATACAATACAAATAGTGAAATTAAAAAAAAAAAATCACAAAAATCAATATAAGTGAAAAATAATGTGAATTAATAAAGTGTGTGTATATATATATATATATATATATATATATATATATATATATATATATATATATATATATACATACATACAGGTGAAACTCGAAAAATTAGAATATCGTGCAAAAGTTAATTTATTTCACTAATGCAACTTAAAAGGTGAAACTAATATATGAGATAGACTCATTACATGCAAAGCAAGATAGTTCAAGCCGTGATTTGTCATAATTTTGATGATTATGGCTTACAGCTCATGAAAACCCCAAATCCACAATCTCAGAAAATTAGAATATTGTGAAAAGGTGCAATATTCTAGGCTCAAAGTGTCCCACTCTAATCAGCTAATTAAGCCATAACACCTGCAAATGGTTCCTGAGCCTTTAAATGGTCTCTGTCTGGTTCAGTGGTAATCACAATCATGGGAAAGACTGCTGACCTGACATTTGTGCAGAAAACAAGTATTGACACCCTCCATAAGGAGGGAAAGCCTCCAAAGGTAATTGCAAAATAAGTTGGATGTTCCCAAAGTGCTGTATCAAAGCACATTAATAGAAAGTTATGTGGAAGGGAAAAGTGTGGAAGAAAAAGGTGCACAAGCAGCAGGGATGACCGCAGCCTTGAGAGGATTGTCCGGAAAAGGCCATTTAAAAGTGTTGGGGACTTTCACAAGAGCCACCACACACAGACGGATCCTGGACATGGGCTTCAAATGTCGTATTCCTTTTGTCAAGCCACTCCTGAACATCAAACAACGTCAGTAGCGTCTTACCTGGGCTAAAGAAAAACAGACCTGGTCTGTTGCTCAGTGGTCAAAAGTCCTCTTTTCTGATGAGAGCACATTTTGCATCTCATTTGGAAACCAAGGACCCAGAGTATGGAGGAAGAGTGGAGAGGCACACACTGCAAGATGCTTGAAGTCCAGTGTGAAGTTTCCACAGTCTGTGTTTATTTGGGGAGCCATGTCATCTGCTGGTGTTGGTCCACTGTGCTTCATTAAGTCCAAACTCACCTGACCTGAACCCCAGAGAGAATCTATGGGTCATTGCCAAGAGAAAGATGAGACATGAGACCGAACAATGCAGAAGAGCTGAAGACCGCTATTGAAGCATCCTGGTCTTCCATAACACCTCAGCAGTGCCTCAGGCTGATAGCTTCCATGCCACGCCGCATTGAGGCAGTAATTGCTGCAAAAGGGGCCCAAACCAAGTACTGAGTACATACAGTATGCATGCTTATACTTTTCAGAGGTCCGATATTGTTCTACAGGTATGTACAATCCTTATTTTATTGATTGCATGTAATATTCTAATTTTCTGAGATTGTGGATTTGGGGTTTTCATTAGCTGTAAGCTATAATCATCACAATTATGACAAATCACAGCTTGAATTATCTTGCTTTGCATGTAAGGAGTCTATCTCATGTATTAGTTTCACCTTTTTAGTTGCATTAGTGAAATAAATGAACTTTTGCACGATATTCTAATTTTTCGTGTTTCACCTGTAATCCAAAATCAAGTACTTTAAAGTGTCTTCTTAGTGACGTTTCTCCACAAAAAAAGCAAATAAAAAACAAAAATAGTGCAATATTGTGTGAGAAGTATTTATCTAAAACAAAATAACCCACCAAGCTTGTACTCACATCTGATGAAGCATTATTATGCTGTTTTCCAAGTGTAGTGTATTATTTAAAGGCTCATGCACAGCCAATTCTGTGATATGTTGAAGCGTAGCCAAATATGGGATAGAAGTATTGTAAAGGTCTTACCTTGATTGGAGTCTGTAGCAGAGGTATGTGCTCACCCTTACAGGTATCACAGCCCAAAGTGATCAGGTAAGAAAACCACCTGGGCTGTGAATAAATGCACGGGGGCTGTGTGCAAAAAACAAAGATACAAGTATGCTGTACAAACAAGGGTAAATCCAAGAGAGTAGTCAAGGTATTGCAGAGATCAAAGGAAGCCAGAGGTGCAGGTAAACTATGAACAGAGCTGAGGTCACAAGCCAGGGTCAGTCTTGGGGATTCAGGAACAAAGACACCTAAACTAGAAACATGAAACAAAGAACTTACCCTGAGCACAGGAAAAGGCAGGGTTATATAGCCAGATAATGAGCTGCTAATTGGTAGGAAGTCCCAGGTAACCCTGGCTGACAGGTTGTAAATGAGCACAATTGATCCAGGCAAAGCAATATCCAGAGTCCAGCCCCGGTGCTGCAGGCAGGATAAGGAAAGGTTGAACACAAAGTAGAGTATCTCTAAAGACTTGTGAATATCTACTGGAAAGTATGCACATAAAGCACTCTGGGCCCAGACACGTGGGCAGTTATTAAGGTACAAGGTTTTTAAAATGTAACTTTTATTAACTAATAAACTTAAAATAAGGGTAACACACAATTAAAAACTACACAGGCACTCCTTGGTGTGATATAGAGCTATATATATCACTTGGGGTAATTCATTTTTATGTCAATGCCTATATGTAACTGAATGTATAATTCCCCAAGCTTACTAGTGCTGGCATGTCATTTTGTATATTATGAATTTTATTGTTATAATAAACAATTAACTTGTCACTGTAATATATTTTCTTCTCGTTGTTCAACTATACAGTTACAATCACTCTCGTCAGAGTTTGAATACAGCTTGTTCTGCACTTAGTCAAGTATTATAAGTACTGCTCTAATTATATGATAAAGCAGTATAAACGGCTGCTAAGTAGCCTGGAGCAACCATAATTGTCTGTGCTATAAAATGTGTTATATTATTGGTCTACACACAGTACTGAATAATGAGATCACTGTCATTATATACTCTTCAAATGTTAGTGACAATAACTAGCACATTCCTTGCTTATAATATTCCTATACATTGATTCACTGTTGTATTATAGGAATTCCTGTCTGGATTATGCTTTAATCTTTATATACTCATTTAAGAGACAAACCCATAATAAAGTATTGTGATATGACTGCAGCTAAAATTCAAGCCGCTAGTATTCCTGTGTGCTCAGGAATATAGATCAGCTAACCACCTGATTTGTTAGAGCAGAGTATATTATCCACATGTATGGTTTTGAATTTGCCATATAAATATGTTCATAACATGGGTGGTTATAAGTAACTTCTCTTGTGTGCTGGATGCAGAGTTAACATATATAGAGTATAGTCAAATATCCTCTATAATCCCCTACCCATATTACTGTTATATTGTTATTCTATCAAGCAATACAATGTGGATCAAATGTATCTATTAATGACCCAGGGTTACTTTGTAGCATATAGAAAAAAGGAGGTCTGCTAGTTGATTATGAAGTTGTCAGTAATGCACTGTGACTAAGGCTAAGTCTGGCACAACCCAGACATTACAACATATTAACTGTAAAGAGCGTAAGTTATGGTCTGGTCTATGTCACACTAGGTAAGTGTCTGGCTTTTAAAATAAGTGCGCCCAAACGCTCACGATGATTCCCTAACTAGTTTTGCCCATCTGGGCTTTGTCAAAGGCAGCGAGCCGCCGTTTCCTGGGGGGTATGTACCTTGCATACCGGAAGTCCCGCCCTATCTCTATTGTGATAGGTTGACGTTAGAAAGCTCTAACTGATTTACAGATTCAGCTCAGGCTGAATGTTCCTATATGTAAAATCCTTTGTATTATGAGTTACACATCCGCGGTTATCATTCGCCACTAAGGTATATATTTATTCATCATTGCCGTCCTGTTTTTACATTCTGTACATCCTACTTAATGTACATATCCATATTGACTATGAAATAGTCTAAAGTTATTGTGTGTGCGCTAAATTTCTAAATCACACAGGGCTATTAAAATTCTTCATATTCTTAAATTGAACCATCTAGTCAGTGCAAATTATCATCGATCTTCATGTAAACATAAATTGGTGTGTGTCCAGGCAAAGCAATATCCAGAGTCCAGCCCTGGTGCTGCAGGCAGGATATGGAAAGGTAATGAAAGGCTTACATACACACACACACACACAAATAGAGAGAAGCACCTGTGGCTTAGAGGCAAGGCAACAAGCCTAGGATAAGAGAGGACCCAGGTTCAAATCCCTCGCTTGCCCCCAAAGGGGCAACCACGCCTGGCTGTCTGCATGGAACGGTAGGATCTGTGACAGTTCCCTCCCCTTAAAATCGCCCCCTCTGGCGTGAACAGGCTGGGTAGAGACCACTTTGAGTTTGGGATTAAAGTCAGCCACATTATCGGACTTGTCAAAGATGTTATCTGGCAGGTTGGCGACTCTTGCATAGGTATCCAGACCTAAAATTTGGTCATAATCTACATAACTGGGAAACACTGTACCAATAGTAGCCTTGGCAGCCTTCTTTCTATTCTTTTTAGTATTGGCTGCTGTCAAAGTACTCGCAGCTTGCAATGCTTTCACAAACATCACAAGATCCTGCTTGCAAACAAGAGTACCATTCAAGGCATAAGTGCAGTCAGGTGGCAGTACTTTGTCAGGATAGAACGTAATGCTGGTGCTTGCCAGAAGTGATGATGGTTTCAGGATTAAGCAAATCAGAAAGTTGAGAAGACGCTTCAGGTGCAAGAGGTAGAGGCATAACCGAGGTCTCGGGGACTTCAGGACTAGCAAGAGCAGGTTCCGTAGGTCTATAGGAAATAAGTTTCAGAGGTTAGTAGACTCTTCCGAACAGCAGAACATGGACAGCCATGACAACAACCTTGGCACCTCACAGAATTGCATTTAGAACAAAGAGGGTGAACAAAAACAGAACCCGTTTGGAGAGCTGGAGACCGAGGTAGGCGAATAGGGCAATTGGAGATGAAGTGCCCTCTTTCCCCGCAGTAAAAGCAAAGGCCATGGCTCCTCCTTCTAGCTCTTGGGGAGCCTGCCTATTCCGGATTACCCCTATCTCCTTGGGCTCCTCAATGTCCTGGGAAGGAGTATACGATTCATCAGGAGCATCAAGGTTTGCGGGTGAGTACTGGTAAAAAGCATCCCAGTCACGAGGAAGCCGTGATGTGTGGGAATGTGGAACAGTCCTAGGAACCTTAGTTTGCCTTGCAGTAGTACACTGAGTGGCCATGGCTGTTATGAAAGCCCCTCAGTTGTCTAGGACAGGACTCTTAGCCAGGAGCATCTGGTGTGCCATTTTTTTTTTAATCTGCCCAGAAAGCAGGTTGATTGCAGAGCGGACCATGATGAAGTTAGTGGCATACGTAAGAGGCTTTAAGGCAAACAGTTCACAATCTACCTTAAAGGACAACAAGGAGGAACGGCTACCATCAAATCTCTCCGGTAATAGTAAAAAGGTTTACAATAGGCTGATTCTAGGTGTATCGTACCTTTTTTAAGAGCACAAAAGTCCCACTGCAAATCCAGAACAGTCTGAGACAAGTTGGATACTTGCTGGGTCAGGGCATTGAACATCCTGTTCATCTCTGCGGGCTTCATAATGGTCAGTTCTTATGTAAAGGTCTTACCTGGATTGGAGTTTGTAGCAGAGATATGCGCTTACCCTTACAGGTATCACAGCCAAGTGATCAGGTAAGAAAACCACCTAGGCTGTGAATAAATGCATGGGGGCTGTGTGTAAAAACCAAGGATCCGATTATGCTGTACAAACAAGGGTAAATCCAAGAGGGTAGTCAAGGTATTGCAGAGATCAAAGGAAGCCAGAGGTGCAGGTAAACAATGAACAGAGCCGGGGTCACAAGCCAGGGTCAGTCTTGGGGATTCAGGAACAAAGACACCTAAACTAGAAACCGGAAACAAAGAACTGACCCTGAGCACAGGAAAAGGCAGGTTATATAGCCAGATAATGAGCTGCTAATTGGTAGGAAATCCTAGGTAAGCCTGACTGACAGGTTGTAAATGAGCACAGGTGATCCAGGCAAAGCAATATCCAGAGTTCAACCCCAGTGCTGCAGGCAGGATAAGGAAAGGTAATGATAGGCTTACATACACACACACACAAATAGAGAGAAGCAGCTGTAGCTTAGAAACAAAACAACAAGCCTAGGATAAGAGAGGACCCAGGTTCAAGTCCCTCGCTTGCCCCCAAAGGGGTGACCACGCCTGGCCGTCTGCATGGAACGGTGGGAACCGTGATAACTATTTAATAAAACATATAAGTAAAAATAATAAACTTGTTTAAAAACAATGGCTAACAAACAATCGGCTAGGTTACGAGTTGTGTGTTAGGCTTAAAAAGCAGCGTTGGCCGGTCCCAACCGTGCTTTTGAACGCCCTCTGGTATTAAGAGTCTTGCATCAGCCAATAGGATTTGTTTTCTACCTCATTCCGATTGGCTGATAGAATTCTATCAGCCAATCGGAATTGAAGGGACGCCATCTTGGATGACGTCACTTAAAGGTACCGTCATTCTGTGTTAGCCATGATTGAAGAGGATGCTCCACGTTGGATGGATGAAGATAGAAGATGCCATCTGGGTGAAGACTTCTGCCGGTCTGGAGGACCACTTCGCCCGGCTTGGATGAAGACTTCGGCCCGGTTGGATGAAGACTTCTCCCGGTAAGGTGATCTTCAAGGGGTTAGTGTTAGTTTTTTTTAAGGGGGTATTGGGTGGGTTTTAGAGCAGGGTTGGTTGTGTGGGAGGTGGTTTTTAATGTTGGGGGATTTGTATTTTTTTTTTTACAGATAAAAGAGCTGATTACTTTGGGGCAATGCCCTGCAAAAGGCCCTTTTAAGGGCTATTTGTAATTTAGTGTAGGGTAGGGCTTTTTTTTATTTTGGGGGGGCTTTTTTATTTTGTTAGGGGGATTAGATTAGGTGTAATTAGTTTAAAAATATTGTAATTTGTTTAATTTCTGTAATTTAGTGTTTGTTTTTTTACTTTAGATAATTTTATTTAATTGTATTTAATTGTAGTTTAATTAGTTAATTTATTTAATTATAGTGTAGTGTTAGGTGTAATTGTAATTTAGGTTAGGTTTTATTTTACAGGTACTTTTGTATTTTTTTTAGCTAGGTGGTTTCTACTATTAGTTATATTGTAGCTAGTTTGGAGTTTATTTTTACAGGTAAGTATTTAGTTTTAAATAGGAATAATTTAGTTAATTATAGAAATTTTATTTAGATTTCTTTTAATTATATTTAAGTTAGGGGGTGTTAGGTTTAGGGTTATACTTGGGTTTAGGGGTTAATAACTTTAATATAGTGGCGGCAACGTTGGGGACGGCAGATTAGGGGTTAATAATTGTAGATAGGTGGCGTCGATGTTAGGGCCGGCAGATTTGGGGTTAATAATATTTAACTAATGTTTGCGAGACGGGAGTGCGGCGGTTTAGGGGTTAATATGTTTATTATTGTGGCGGCGACGTTGGGGGCAGCAGATTAGGGATTAATAAATGTAGGTATGGGCAGCAGATTAGGGGTTAATAAATATAATGTAGGTGTCGGCGATGTTGGGGCAGCAGATTAGGGGTTAATAAATGTAGGTAGGGGCAGCAGATTAGGGGTTAATAAATATAATGTAGGTGTCAGCGATGTTGGGGGCAGCAGATTAGGGGTTCATAAGTATAATGTAGGTGGCGGCGGTGTCCGGAGTGGCAGATTAGGGGTTAATAAGTGTAAGATTAGGGGTGTTTAGACTTGGGTTCATGTTAGGGTGTTAGGTGTAGACATAAAATGTATTTCCCAATAGGAATCAATGGGGCTGCGTTAAGGAGCTTTACGCTGCTTTTTGGCAGGTGTTAGACTTTTTTTCAGCCGGCTGTCCCCATTGATTCCTATGGGGAAATCGTGCACGAGCATGTTACACCAGCTCACCGCTAACATAAGCAGCGCTGGTATTGGAGTGTGGTAAGGAGCAGAATTTTGCTCAACGCTCACTTCTCGTCTGGGTTGTAAAAACCCTTAATACCAGCGCTGTCTGTAAGTGAGCGGTGAGCATAAACTGTTTGTTAGCACCGCACAGCCTCTAACGCAAAACTCTTAATCTAGGTGATTAATAATAAAACACCCCCCCCCATATACCACAATTCCGAACTGTCTATATTAGCTGTTATTGTGCACACCAATTATGGCTAGACCAGTTCCCCCAGGACCAATAGATGAGTCAACGTCTCAAAAAATACTTCCCTTTCAAACTCTGACACGTTTTTCGCCATTTCAATGGCTTTCTCAAGGATGTCTCTGTCGTTCCCAACTTTGGGTATTTAAACCCATTCCAGCCATACGTCACTTTACGTACCTATATTCCTTCATTTCTGGTATTGTCACTTCCGGTTTCAGCGCCATTTTGACAACCATTTGTCACTATGTTGATATCAACACACTTTGACCTCCAGTATTTGGACGCCAACATGTTATTATATGGTTCTTAAAGTGATGGTAAACTCAAGAGTAATACAAATGCTAGGATTTACCATCACTAAAAATAAACATTAGTTTCTGTCATTGTTTCCTAAAAAACGATGTTAAACTCACCCTATCTGTAAGGCAAGTATATAGCTAACTCAGCCCTCCGGCCGCCCATGGCACAGCACTATTTCCAATGAGGTGATATTTCCACCTCTAGACCAATAGCCATGCTAGGATGTCCGTTAACACCAACGGCTATTGGTCTAGAGGTGGCAATGTCACCTTTATTGAAGAAAGCACTGTGCCACTGAGTTAGCGATATATACTTGCCTTACAGATAGGGTGAGTTTAACCTCATTTTTTAGGAAACAATGACAGAAACTAATGTTTATTTTTAGTGATGGTAAATCCTAGCGTTTGTCATGCGCTTGGATTTACCATCACTTTAATCTTAAGGTGGTATAACTTGATATTTTAAGATAATAAGAAAGTAGTGTATACATGGTATTGAACTACAAATGTACCCAATATATAACATTTGAGGCCAATTTATTTATATATATATATATATATATATATATATATATATATATATATATATATCTCTAATCATGAAAGATTACAAAATAAAATAAATAATAAGCAATAAAATGTGTTCCGAGTAAATATATATGTATATGCTGATATACATATATATTTATTATATTTGTGTCACCACCAATTAACACAAGTGTGGCAAGCTGTGCACCGGCGTCCTCCCAGCCCTACTGAGCATGTGTGGGACTGACTATGGTGAGCCAGAAATACTAAAAATAAAAGCAAAGCATAATATTGCCGGACATAACAGGATGTGTTGCTTAACAACCGCAATAGAAACAATACTGAACAAAAGATACCTAACTATGCGCCAATATTAAGTAGTAAATGCTACAGATCGTGATATATGTGAGCGAAGCAACCTTTCAGGAACTGCAAACTATCGGCCAGATTATGAGTTTTGCGTTATGGCTGCCTCGCTGCTAACTTGCAAGTTATTTCCACCGCTCACCTTTAACAGCGCTGGTATTACAGGTTTTCAAAAACCCGGCGTTTGCGGGTGATATTGCAGCGTTGAGCTCCATACCGCACCCTACTGCTTTTATGTGCTCGTGCACGATTTCCTAATAGACATCAATGGGGAGAGCCGGCTAAAAAAAAGCCTAACACCTGCAATAATGGAGCGTAAATCTCCGTAACGCAGCCCCATTGATTCCTATGGGGAAAGAAAATTTATGTTTAAACCTAACACCCTAACATAAACCCCGAGTCTAAACACCCCTAATCTGCTGCCCCCGACATTGCCTCAACCTACATTACACTTACTAACCCCTAATCTGCAGCTCCCGACATCGCCGCCACCTACATTACTTATTAACCCCTAATCTGCCGCCCCAATGTCGCCGCCACCTACATTACACTTATTAACCCCTAATCTTCTGCCCCCAACGTCGCCGCCACCACTATACTAAAGTTATTAACCCCTAAACCTCTGGCCTCCCACATCACTAACACTAAATAAATATATTAACCCCTAAACCTGTCTAACCCTAACACCCCTAACTTTAATATGATTAAAATAAATCTAAATAAAAAATACTATTACCTAAATTATACCTATTTAAGACTAAATACTTACCTGTAAAATAAACCTAAGCTAGCTGCAATAAAAGTAATAGTTATAGTGTAGCTAGCTTAGGTTTTATTTTTATTTTACAGGTAAGTTTGTATTTATTTTAACTAGGTAGACTAGTTATTAAATAGTTATTTACTAGCTACCTAGTTAAAATAAATACTAATTTACCTGTAAAATAAAACCTTAAAATAAACCTTGTCTTACAGTTAAACCTAACCTTACACTATAAAATAAATTAAATTAAACAAATACATTTATCTAAATTACAAAAAATAAAAAACACTAAATTACACAAAATAAAAAAGAAATGATAAAATATTTAAACTAATTACACCTAATCTAATAGCCCTATCAAAATAAAAAGGCCCCCCAATATAAAAAAACCCTAGCCTACACTAAACTGCCAATGGCCATTAAAAGGGCCTTTTGCGGGGCATTGCCCCAAAGAAATCTGCTATTTTACCTGTAATAAAAAAATACAAACAACCCCCCAACAGTAAAACCCACCACCCACACAACCAACCCCCAAAAAAACCTACCTATAAAAACCTAAGCTCCCCATTGCCCTGAAAAGGGCATTTGGATGGGCATTGCCCTTAAAAGGGCATTTAGCTCTTTTACGTTGCCCAAACCCTAATCTAAAAATAAAACCCACCCAATAAACCCTTAAAAACACCTAACACTAACCCCCGAAGATCCACTTACAGTTTTTGAAGACTGGACATCCATCCTCATCCAGCCGGAAGAAGTCTTCATTCAAGCGGCAAGAAGTCCTCAACGAAGCTGTCAGAAGTGTTCATCCAAGCGACAAGAAGTCGTCCTCCAGGCGGGCAGATCCGGCACGGAGCATCCTCTTCTTTTGATGGTTCTTGAAGAATGAAGGTTCCTTTAAATGACGTCATCCAAGATGGCGTCCCTTGAATTCCAATTGGCTGATAGAATTCTATCAGCCAATCGGAATTAAAGGGTAAAAAATCCTATTGGCTGATCACAATGTGATCACCCGTATACTCATACTAAAACATTATTAAAGGTGTTAATAACAATCAGCTCACACAATGTGAAATTGACAGAAAAACATTGCAAATCAAAATGGGTGTTGAGACCCTTGGGTACTAAGGTGTCCACGGTATGGATCCACCTGGTTTCACGCTGCAATAGAATTCTCGCTCAGTCCCCCCCACGGTGAAAGGGCGGGACATGGTCAATTATAATGACCCGCAAATCGGCCATCGTATATTTGGCTGCCAAGAAATGTCTGGCCACTGGTTGATCACTTGTACCGGTATCCAGTGCGTAATATTTGCCGCAATTGCAATGTAACATGTACACTACATATTTTGTAGTACAAGTTACCCTATGCTTGATGGCATATTTTTTGTTATGCCATGGATGGACAAAGTACCATTCCACTGCATGCGGTACATCTACTGCTCCTAAAACATCCAGGTTTAGGTGCCCAAGCCAAGTAGTGGTAGTGTAGCTGGGCCCTTTTGTCAGTTATTATATTAGAATGTCCTTGAGAGTTCTACCTCTCCTATATCCAATTCTTGCTAGATTGTGCTGTTTGAAAGGTAAACCCGGATCACTGGACAGAATAGCCCAGTTCTCTTTTTTATAATGTTGTTCAACCGCAGTTTGTCAGAGGTATACTTAGTAACAAAAGGTCATCCATGGCTTCTCAGTACTTGCGATACTCTTCTTGATTAGCGACGTTTCTGGTCAGATCTTTGACTTTATCCATTGATGCATTGAGAGTTCGTTCTAGATATCCCCTCTCTCTGAATTTTCGGTGCATTTCTCAAAGTTGTGTCATCCTATTGGTTTGTGAAGTGTTGTTCCGGACCACTCGTTTAAATTGACACTGGAAGGGCTCTTTTTAGAACTGGTGGATGACAACTGTCTGCCCTCAATATTGAATTTTGGAATAGTCGTGTTAAGCCTTAGGTCTAGAAAGTCAATGACCGTATCAGATGATTTGATTTTGCCAGCCCAACTTAAAGTTAAAAATCAATTCATCTGGGGGCGTGTCTGCACTGCGATCTCAACCGGTCGCATTTCTCTGAGCTCCTGCTGAACCTCTTTTAAACCGCCGTTTTCAGGAGTAATACTACAGCGAATTATATCAAAATACCTCATAAAAGCTAACCACTAAGCTGGGGCTCAATATTAATCCTGCAATTAGCTGTATTTTTGACGCCGGAGCCCCGACGCAGACAAAAGAGGCCAGGGGCGGCGGCCCAGTAAAGGCAGCGCTTCCCCCTCGTTCATTCGAGGTTCTTAGCCGCAACTACTAGCTGCAAAGACGACTCTAACATATTTGATTGCATAGGGGAAAAGCTAGCAAGAGCGAGCATCACAAACAGAAATCACCATACCGTATCTAAGATGGCTGACACAGAAGAAAACACGCTTCAGGATACTAATACCTGCTGGCACAGATTTGAGGCAATTTGCAAGAAGCTTGTTGATAATGCTCCGTGGGACTTTCTGATGAGCAAAATAAACGCCAGCCGACGATTGCCCAAAACAGCATCGGACACGCTGGATAGTAAGCGTTGCACAGTGAGATCCTTGCCGGCAGGCCCGCTACATGTTAAGTCTCTACTCCAACATATGGCTCCCTGTACACTGCACAGGCCCTTACAGCTTTGGAATGCTTACCAATTGCAACAGGGAACTTGACATTGCTACGAGCAGCGTCACTATCCAATGCACCTCGGCAGGTTATAAACAAGCTTACACGGATGGAAGAATTAGAGTTACAGGCGGAGGCCACAGGGGAGTTAGTGGGGGGCTCCCAAAGGGTCACTGCAGAGACACCGATCAGTCCAACAGCCGAGACGGCCACCGCACTCAACATAACCAGGAGAGACAGGCACAAACATCATCTAGGATCAACAGCTTGACGGAAGCAGGTGACCCTGTCGGTACTAAGGGTCCACATCAAAAGCAGGACATTATAAAATATTGGGACATACCTGATAGAAAGCCAAAAAATGACAATACTAGATATACCCAGATAACAAAGCAAGACAATTATCATCCATGTGATGACAATAAGGTTTTTGTACAAGATTTTTATATCTCATAATCAAAGATCTGTGAGAAGACATCTCTGAAAGGAGTGTAAAGTTTAGGTATCACCTGATGGTATTTTATTCTGTTAATGTTTTTTCCTTTTAACATAGCACTGTTAGCTAGTTTGAGAATGTCTATAAGTGTTAAGATTTCTTATAACGTTAGCAGCCATGTCACAACTTTAAGTTTCACGATGCAAACTTTATTATTTTAAATAGAATATGCAGCAAGCAATATTATATTAGAGCCGATATAGTTATATTCAACGCACTAATGATGTCCTTTTTACAAGGGTGTTCACGTTGGGGGTAAGGGGGGGCCCCTGATGGGACACTATAGATAATGTCAGAACTTCTAGGGATATAACACCATCATATTAGATTGCAAGCTGGCATAGCACTAAGTTCTCCCACGTGGCCTGTGGCCGAGGTCAGGGGAGAGACTCAAAGAGGGTATGCCTTGTATCAATATAGGGACATAGATCTTAGTATATTTTGTTCAGGCATAATTTAAATTAAACTTAATAATGACTGTATTGAAACATTCCACTCTTGTGAAACATTTACCACGTATATTTAGACTAAGCATGGCTGTACAGGATAATCAGAGTCCGCATCATTAGAAAAATGTTTTTTTTTTTTTCCTTTTTTTGGATTATTACTATTGTATGAGATATATAACTCCTATGTACAGTTTAAAAGCAGAGTTTTTTTGTTCTTTTCTTTTAGATAGCTCAAGATGGTTTAGTTTTGGCTTTAGTTGGTCGTTTCCCTGTTCTAATTTATAAAATTCCCTTTATCTTTTATACACAATAATTGTAAGGATCCAAGAGTGTTCCTTAGCTTCAGTAAAAGGGACTAAAATGAGGACATTAGACAAGGTGTACATTCTTGTTCTTTCTTCAAAATATGTTGTTGTTTTTTTTGTTTGTATGAATGTATGTCTTGATGAGAATTCAGCTTCTGTAATATGTATTTCCTCAATAAAAATATTTAAAAAAATAAATAAATAAATCAATTCATCTGAGAAATGCACAGAAAATTCAGAGTGCTTTACCTCGCCCTGCCAAGCGCAAGCGAAAAGTTAAACATAGCTCTCCGGTCCAGGGGACATCCAGTGATTTACTTGATTTGTCTGCCTTTCAAGTATCCAAGGATGGTTCACACTATGAGTCGTCAGAGGGTGAAATTTCTGTATCGGAGTCTTCTACCTCTAGGCCTCCGGCTGCGGAGGAGCCAGCCTTTAGATTTAAAATTGAACACTTTCGTTTTCTGTTAAAGGAGGTTCTGTCAACATTAGAGGATCCTGAGGCCAAGTTGCCTCATGAACCTTTGATCCCTAAATTAGAAAGTGTACGATGACCGGGTAGCACCGCTAACTTTTCCTGTACCTGTAAAGATGGCAAACATTATTAAGAACGAATGAGATAGAATTGGATCTTCCTTTTCCCTTTCGTCTATCTTTAATAAATTATTCCCGGACTCTCAGCTGGAGTTGTGGGGGTTCCGTCCCTAAGGTGGATGGTGCTATCTCCACATTAGCTAAGCATACTACTATCCCTCTTGAGGATAGTTTGTCTTTCATAGAGCCGATGGATAAAAAGATGGAAACTTTTCTCAGAAAAATGTTTCAGCATATGGGATATTTATTTCAACCGACAGTTTCCTCGGTTGCTGGAGCTGCGGCCTACCGGTGCAACTTCTTAGCGGATTTGATCAAGGTGGAGGGTCTCCTTGATGTTATCCAAGAAAGAATTAAGGCTTTGAGAATTGCTAATTCTTTTATCTGATGCAAACATGCAGATTATTCGCCTGAATGCTAAAATCTCTGGTTTCTCTGTGCAGACACGTCGGACGCTCTGGCTGAAGTCCTGGTCTGCGGATATGACTTCTAAGTCTAGACTACTTTCCCTCCCCTTTAAGGAGGGGTTAGGTAAAGGAACCAAAAGGTTTAGGGTTTATTTAGCACTCATCCCTAAATATGTGAAAGTTAAAAAATTGAATTTTTAATAGTAACCATATTAAAAGCAAGGAAATTCCTTGATAATGTACCCACACTAAAACTGTTCACCTAGCCCCCCTGTTTCCTGGCCGATAGCAGCTCCCTCGGCTTCAGGTGTCAGGGACTAGGGACAGTGTTAAAACCAATAGTAAGTGCACAACAAAGTGCTTACTGTAAGCACAAACGCGTTTCGGCTGTGTTAATCAGCCTTTCTCAATGTGAACAAGTAAGCCGAGGCCCAGGTGCCACCCCTTTATATAGTGCTTGTAAATAAGTTCACAGCCAATCCCTGTCTCGCATTGCAGTCCGCCCATTCAGTAACCAATCCAGAGCGGTATGTAGTGGGCGCGATTGCCGTTTGCGGCGTGATTGGATCCAACAATTTTAGAAGTACCAATCTTGAGTCAGCAGTGCTAAAGGGGGACCGGCTAATCTATTAAGTATCGATCCTGTGTAAATACTCATCGTTGGGTGTAATCAATACTGTAAATCCCTGTCCGCGATCAGTTACTACGTAGTCTATAGATCATTATGTCAGTATATCATGTCCATATTAATGATTATTACGTACACATACATAGTCGTTATCTAACGGCTTAGGTGCTGCATGGCTAGATCAAGTTCATGCTGTGAAACCTATGTGGCAACCCTTATGTTATGTCAGTATATCATGTCCATATTTAAGATTGACATGTACACATACATAGTCGTTATCCAGCGGCTTAGGTGCTGCATGGCTAGATCCAGTCCATGCTATGAAACTTATGTGGCAACCCCTATGTTGGCTATTATATGTTATTCTTCTATAGAAACTTACTCACTTCTTAACATATGGTTAGTAAGAACTTTATTCTCACTATGTTAGTTTAATACAGTATCCTTTATGTTCAGCACGCTGTATAATACCTTGAAGTTCACCTTTATTCTGTACTGTGTGAGCTGTCAAAGTAGAGATTGGTATTATCCTATTTCCTGAACATATTTCCTACCTCTCATTGTACACCTTAGTTTGTTCAGAATTACCTGAGCATATACAGATTTATAATAAAACACAAGGTTTTTCTTGTTATTATATTGAAGCCCAATTTGCCTGGTTGGGGGTAAGGTGTGTTATACTTGGTTATACCTATGGTTCATTTCCTGAACTTACTGTACATATTCTCATATTCAAGTGTCGCTCATTTTATTGCATTAGTATGAAAATACATATGCAATATTAATCAAGCTCATTATGTGTAGTAAAGGGTATAAATCATGTGTTTGAGGGTAGTAATGTTTATCGGAGTCACTAGGAGTTGGATTCCAATTTAAACTTATAAGGGAGATGGTAATATGAACTTTATTAAAAATTAGCACTACGGGCGGCACTTTAAAAATGTGTTATCCAGTGTTATTAATTTGAAGACAATTATTGACAAATACAAAAACCTTTGTTTGGTTTTGACTTACAATATTATCAAACATACTTGTCTGTGATAATAGCTCCTGGATATATGCAACATTAAAAGTTGCTAGATAACACAAAAAGATGAATTTTTGAATTTTTATCTGAGACTACCTATTTCTGATTCTTCTACCAGTATCACAGGAAAACCCAATAATTGTTTGCTTCATTCATCCCATGTGGCATAACTGAGTTTAATTTGAATATCCAGCCTGTTTCTTTTTGTAACAAAGCATTTTCGGTGTTGCCACCTCTAATGCCTGGTTTAACCCTTTCAATGCCCCAACATTTAAAGGATGTAGTTTTGCCTGCATGGTGTGACAGAAAATGTCTAGCTACACTAGTTAATTTTTTGCCTTCTTTTTGGTCCTTTTGGGCATTGCGTATGTTACATAGATGTTCAGTTATTCTTATGCTCAATTTACGTGTCGTCATGCCTGTGTATATTAAATTACACGAGCATGAAAGGCAATAGATGACATTATCACTCTGGCAGTTAATGTGTGTTTTAATTTTCCATTTTTTTGAAAATCTGTCAGTGATAAATTCCTTTTTGCTCATAAATTGACAGGTTTTACAATGACCACATGGTGTGGAGCCTTGATAAATTGGTTTTTTATTCCTGTTTCTATCAAAGTGACTTTGAGATAAGCTATCCTTGATATTCCTGGCACGTCTGAAGGTGAAAGAAGGCTTTTCAGGTAATAATCCCTTTAACCTTTCATCGCTTCGCAAGATGTGCCAGTGTGTCTTCACTATTGAGCTTACAAGTTCACTTTGATTATTATAGGTAGAAATGAATCTTAGATTATTTGTCTCTGGTACACATTTTTTGTTTTTGGGTATGAGAAGATCAGACCTATTTATGTTTAGGGCTTTCTGGTAAGCCCTGGCTAGCAGTTTTTTAGAGTAGCCCCTTTGAAGGAGTCTGTCACGTAATTCTAATGCTGCCTTTTTGAAAGAATCTATATCTGTACAGTTTCTTCTAGTTCTCAAATATTCACCGTATGGGAGGCTGTTGATTGTGGAAGGATGATGATTACTCTGTAGGATATTGTTAGTTGCAGTAGTTTTCCTATATGTTTCAGTGACCAATCTATTATTACTTTTGGAAATTGTCAGATCCAGAAATTCAACTTTGTTGAAACTCGTACTGTATGTTAGATATAATCCAAATGGATTGGTGTTAAGTAATTTAATGAATTCTTCCCAGATTTCTAACGGGCCTTCCCACACCAGTAAAATGTCATCTATATACCTGGACCAGTGGGAGATGAATTTGGTGTATTGGTTCATATGATTATTGAACACTATCATCTCTTCCCACCAGCCCAGGTATAGATTGGCATATGTGGGCGCACAAGATGTGCCCATTGCGGTGCCACAAATCTGTAAGAAAAACTTATCATCAAAAACAAAATAATTATGTGTGAGCACAAATCTTAATATATTGATGATAAATTCTTTTGTCTGAAGATCCATATCAATGTCCTTTTCTAAGAAATGAGCTACAGCTTTAATGCCCCACTCGGTTTTAATGCTTGTATATAGGGACTCTACATTGCATGTTATTAAAATAGACTGATCTGTTATGGAAATGTTTTGCATCTTATTTAAGATGTGCATTGTGTCCCTAGTATGTGATGGTAGGGCCTCCACAATTTTCCTTAGTCTAGCGTCAACATATCTGCTGGCTCTTTCTGTGAGTGATCCCATCCCTGACACTATTGGTCTCCCGGGCGGACAGGAGATATTTTTGTGGATCTTAGGCAGTAAATACATAGTGGCTACTTTCGGATTAGTAACTGTTAGATATTTATATTCTTTTGGGTCAATGATCTTATCTTTGAATGCTGTGTCAACAAGTTTTTTGTATAACTCTAGAAAATTCTCTGTGGGATTCCCTAATAGTTTTTTATAATTGGAGTGATTAGACAGTTGTTTCATGGCTTCAGAGATGTACATAGTGTTTGGCCATATCACTATATTTCCCCCCTTATCACTATTTTTTATTTGGACATCAGTCCATTGTGTCATTTCATTCATAGCATCACTTTCTGCTTTAGTCATATTTTTCAGGTACCTTTTATCCTCATTAAGGGATATTATATCTTGACAGACCAAATTCAAGAAAGTGGTTGCTTGAGGAGATATAGTGCTTGGGGGGACAAATTGTGATTTTGTTTTTAAACATATCACGCCAATCATCATTACTGGATAACATTTCATTGGTAGTCAAATCGTTATCTTCAAGTAAGGATATAAGATCATTTAGGGCTCTTCTGTCTGTTGTATCAATATTAGACAGATTCTCTGATTCTGTGTTATTAGAGAAATATTTCTTGAGTAACACCTTCCTTACAAACAAATGTGTATCTTTTATTGCCTCGAACTTATCAATATGGTTAGAGGGTACAAAAGATAAACCTTTCTTTAGCGCTGATATATGGACAGGGGTTAGTATTTTGTCAGAAAGATTGATGATATTGAGGTTATCCTCTCTCTTGTTATCATCTATTTCTTTTTGTGTTGTTGGCTCTTGTGGTGCTGTGGTTTCTGATTGAACCGGACATGTTGTCTGGTTTGGGGATACCTTGCCTCGCCCTCTGCGGGTTTTCCGCCTAAAGGGACGTGTTTTATGTTTATATGTGGTTTTGTTTTGTTTGTTGTACTGTTAGTGAGTATTGATCTGGTGGCTATTTCATTATCTGATGTTTCAGCATCACCAGATTCATATTCTATATCTGTTCCCTCTGAGTCAGAGATTGAATTCACACTTTTTTTCCAGGAGTATACTTTCCCCTGGGAATAGTCATTTAAATCTCTATCAATCTTTTTTTCTTTTTTCTCAGACACAAACTTGGCAAACCTTTCCACATCAGTTTTTATTTTGTTATATGATTTTTGAAAATCATCCCTGGTTTCATACGTTTTAAAGCTGTCACTTAGCTTGTTAATCTCAAGTGTTACAGAGTTTAATTTATCTGTTTCATGTTCTATAAGGTAACTAATCAATTTAAGTGAACAGTCAGTTAGGGCTTGTTCCCACTTTGTCATCAGTTCTGGTTTGAGATTATAAAAAGAAGGGAACATTTTTAGGCATAGGCCCCTTGGTATGATGTTGGCTATCTTCACATTAGCTAAGCATACTACTATCCCTCTTGAGGATAGTTTGTCTTTCATAGAGCCGATGGATAAAAAGATGGAAACTTTTCTCAGAAAAATGTTTCAGCATATGGGATATTTATTTCAACCGACAGTTTCCTCTGTTGCTGGAGCTGCGGCCTACCGGTGCAACTTCTTAGCGGATTTGATCAAGGTGGAGGGTCTCCTTGATGTTATCCAAGAAAGAATTAAGGCTTTGAGAATTGCTAATTCTTTTATCTGATGCAAACATGCAGATTATTCGCCTGAATGCTAAAATCTCTGGTTTCTCTGTGCAGACACGTCGGACGCTCTGGCTGAAGTCCTGGTCTGCGGATATGACTTCTAAGTCTAGACTACTTTTCCTCCCCTTTAAGGGAAACATTTTTATTTGGTCCAGGCCTGGACTCTATTATTACCACAGTTACAGGGGGCAAGGGTTCCTTCCTACCGCAGGATAAAAAGAACAAATCTAAGGGACAAGGATATCATTTTTCGTTCCTTTCGTCCTGAAAAGTCCCAACGTCAGCAGTACCCCTCTAAGCCCGAGCAAACCAAGAGCACTTGGAAGCCGGCTCAATCCTAGAATAAATCCAAGCAGAACAAGAAGCCCGCTGAGAACAAGTTGGCATGAAGGGGCGGCCCCCAAACCAGTCGCTGTTTTCAGACGCTTGGTCCAGGTACGTGCCGGATCCATGGGTCCTGGAGGTCATAGCTCAGGGATACAAGATAGGTTTCAAATCTCATCCACTGAAGGGCAGATTTCTGCTCTCAAGCCTGTCTTTAAAACCAGAAAAGAGGGAAGCCTTTCTGGGGTGCGTGCGGGATCTGTCCTCCTTTTTTTTGCAGAAAAAGATTTGGGATACTACTCAAACCTGTTTGTGGTCCCAAAAAAGGAGGGAGGCTTTCTGTCCAATTCTGGACCTAAAGCGCTTAACAAGTTTCTAAATGTCCCCTCGTTCAAGATGGAGACAATAAGGTCCATTCTTCCTCTAGTTCAGGAAGGACAGTTCATGACCACTATAGATCTGAAGGATGCCTACCTTTACTTTTCAATCCACAGGGATCACTTCCAGTTCCTAAGGTTTGCATTCCTAGATCAGCACTTCCAGTCCATTGCACTTCCTTTTGGTGTAGCTACGACCCCAGTAATCTTTAAAAAGTTCTAGGAGCTCTCCTGGCCCGTTGCCAGAACCCAAGGTATAGCAGTAGCTCCCTACTTGGACGACATTCTGGTTCAAGCACCATCCTTCCGTCTAGCGGAGGACCATTCGGTATCTCTTCTCTAAGTTTATCTTCCATCCATGTGATCGAAGAAGAGAGAAGAGTTCTTATTCCAAGCACCAGGGTAAAATTCCTGGGTACTATAATAGATTCAATATCCATGAAGATTTTTCTAACCGACCACAGACGGTGCAAGCTAGCTTTGGCATGTCTTGCCCTCCGGACCTCCTTAAGGCCATCTGTGGCTCAGTGTATAGAGGTAATTGATCTCATGGTGTCCAGCATGGACATAGTTCCCTTTACCAGGTTCCATATCAGACCACTACAGCTGTGCATGCTGAGACAGTGGAACGGCGATCATTCTGATCTGTCTCAACAGATTTCCCTGGACAGCCGGTTGAGAGAATCGCTCTCTTGGTGGCTCTGTCCAGATCATCTGTCCCGAGGGACATCCTTTCTACGACCATCCTGGGAGATTGTGACTACGGACCTGAATCTCTCAGGATGGGGAGCTGTTTGGGGTGCCAAGAAGGCACAGGGCCTGTTGTAGCTGGAGGAACGCTCCCTCCCGATCAAAATTTTGGAAGTTCAAGCAATCTACAATGCTCTGAAGGCTTGGCCTCTTCTGGGTTCGTCCCGGTTTGTCAGATTCCAATCAGACAATATAACGTCAGTGGCTTACATCAACCATCGGGGGGAATGGGAAGCTCCCTAGTGATGAGGGAAGTATCTTAGATTCTGGAGTGGGCGGAGGCCCACGGCTGTTAGCTGTCAGCGATCCACATTCCGGGTGTGGACAACTGGGAAGCGAATTTTCTCAGCAGACAATCCTTTTATCCGGGTGAATGGTCTCACCATCCCGAAGTGTTTGCGGAGATATGCTACATGTGGGGGATGCCTGAGATAGATATCATGGCGTCTCGTCTCAATACCAAACTACCCAGATATGGGTAGAGGTCCAGGGATCCTCAGGCAGAGCTAATAGATGCATTAGCGGTGCCTTCCTTGGGTAGTGGCCCACATCAAGCAGGAGCAGGCGTCAGTGATACGGATTGAACCATTGTGGCCAAGAAGGACGTGGTTCGCGGATCTAGTGAGGATGTCATATTCTCCTCCATGGAAGTTACCTTGTCGCAGGGATCTGCTGGAACAAGGTCCTTTTTGTTCATCAAAATCTAGATTCTCTGAGGCTGACTGCATGGAGACTGTACCCTTAGTCCTTGCCAAGAGTTTTTCTGAGATAGTTATTGATACTCTCATCCAAACTTGTAAGCCGGTTACTCATCGCATCTATCATAAGGTGTGGAGAACCTACTTATTCTGGTGTGAAGAGCGTGGGTTTCCTTGGCATAAAGTTAGTTATACTCAAAAATAGTGGAACTATAGTTGTTCCACTAGAAAGTATGCATGTTTAGCACTCTAATGCCTTGACTCAAGGCGTAGCTTACCAGATAATGATAAAATATAATGTTTATTAATATATTAAAATGTGAAACAAAAAACAAAAACCACACTCAAATAGTTAAAATCACAGGTGACAATTAGAACCACGACTTGAATTCATATAATATTGGTTATGTAGCTATAACCAATATAAATCAATAATTTCAAATGCCTGAATTAGGTAACTTAAGTTTGGTTAAGTTGTAGTAAATTAAGGAGTATTATATAGTGTGTAGGCTTGTGGCAAGATAGGTTGGTGGAGCGCAGAATATTATCTGTGTTGGTTGGTATATTCTACAATGTTAGCGATGTGTTCTCGCACTCAAGTATAATTGTACTAAATAATAATGTAGTTTGTTACCAATATCTCTGGTACTTGTGAACAGTATGTGCCTGATTAGGCCACTTGTATAATATATTAATAAGTTGCCACTTATTAATGCAGTTGTCTCCACATAACAATAGGTGCTGCTGTGTAATCTCTCCAATTTATATTTTGTAGTTGTATATATAATGGCGTTACTATTACTCAGTTGTTTTATTTTTAAGTTAACCGTTAATATTAATTGCCAAGTCTGGCTATGTATAATAGCATTCAACTTTCTCACTTATAATTGTTAAAGTTAACATTAGTGTTCTATGCCGAATCCGGCTAACAGACTGAGTAAATACGCTCACAGCCACACTATATTCAAGTTAACCCTTAGTATTATGTACCAAGTCTGGCTATTTATAATAGCATTATGATCGTTCCAATATTACTGCTTAAATTAACCATTAATATTCTCTGCCGAATCCGGATGATAAACTGAGTAAACACGCTTACAGCCACACTGTAAATGGTAGTATCAATGTTAAGTATACGCATCTATGTTGCCGCTAGATTGCTACTATATTAATGCAGTTGTCTGCACACAATATATCAAGTGCCACTGTGTGATTTCCACAATTTCTATGTATTAGTAATGTACTCAGTTGTTTTATATTTAAGTTAACTATTAATATTTAGTATCAAGTCTGGCTACGTATGATAGCGTTCAACTTTCTCACTTATAATTGGTAAAGTTAACATTAGTGTTCTATGCCGAATCCGGCTAACAAACTGAGTAAATATGCTCACAGCCACGCTATAAATGAAGGTAACATTGTTAGGTATACACAACCATATTGCCACTATGTTGCCGCTATGTTAATACAGTTGTCTCCTTTTTTATTTTTTTTTTACCGAACATGTTAAGGCTAGGAAAGGTTCTAATTTAGACACATGCTGATTAAAAGCATCTTAGGACACCACTCTGACGCGTTTCGCCCTTTCCGGGCTTTCTCAAAGGCAGCGGGCCGCCCAGTGTGTGCATATTTATGTGTCTTCATATCCGGAAGTACAGCCTCTCCGATATTGACATTCGCTATTGCGGCTGTCACTCAACTAGGCTGCCTGTGGTTTAAGGTGGTATATACCTGATATTCAATTTAGTGTTCTTAAATCCCTTGAATAAATCTTGATAGTTAGGAGTCAATTTTGGAATTATATTGCTTGCCTTTTCACATGACAATTATTATTTGTAAAATAAAGTTTTAATATCATGTTGATTATTGTGGACATATTAACCTGATAATAGAACGACAACATTGTCATTTCTATTGTTATCATGGTTATGATTATGTATGAAGGTTGGATATGTATTGCTTTATTTTATGTGTACAATGTTTATTATATGATACCTGCTGGTGTCTCAGATGTTGGACTTATGACGTTTATAGTGCAGATAATTCTGTATGGATTTTCTGTTAACTGAATTTCAATCCAATCTTGTTCTATAACTTAGAACAAAAAGTCAGTATAATGTTGGGTGACATATATAATATTATTATATAAATACAAAATTATGAAAATATATATTGAGATAAAAATATACTATCAATAAAAGTGCGAAAAATGTTGATGATGAATGTGTTGGTATATAAAAAAAAAAAAAGGGGGGTGGGGGGTTGTGTGAATGCTGACGAATATTACAAATTTGTGAGGGTGGTGCAGATTACAACAAATGTGGGGGGGGGGGGGGGTTGTTTAAAAAGTGCCAATGTGGTGTTAGTGAGTGAGTAGTGTATAACGGAATATACCAAATAAATAATGTTCAGTAAATAACCTCTCACAATAAGAGGTTAGTGGTGAATAAACCTATAATGTATAAATATGATCATTCCATTGAAATTAATTGTGACTAAAAATCAAGTATCATATACACACTATAAATCATATATTTGTGTAAATAAATGTGCTATTAGTGATATTCATTCTGAATAATGGTGATAATTATGTAATGTGTGGTAAAAATTAAATGAGTAATGGGAAGTGAAGAACTGTGAATAGATTGTTGAAATGTGATTTCTATGATTATCACAATAATACTGTTTGTCAAAATTGTATTGGGTAATTTATCACATGTCACTGTTGTACTATAAAAAAATATAATAATTGTTTTGTTCATTCATGCCTTTGGGAAAGACAGTGTTGAGAAGGTAAATCCATCTACTCTCAGCTTTTAGAATTGATGATTCTAAATCACCTCCTCTAATTCCTAGACTGACTTTTTCAATGCCCCAGCAACATAATTCTTCCTTATTAGACTGATGGTATTTTAAGAAATGCATGGCTACACTGGTTGGAGTTTTACCATGTTCTATATCTCTTGCTGCATTTTTGATGTTGCATAGGTGTTCCATTAGTCTAGTTCTTAGTTTTCGTGACGTCATCCCTATGTAAATAAGATTATAGCTGCAGCGTAGAGCATAAATCACTCCTTCAGTGTTGCAGCTGATATATCTCTTGATAGTGTGTCATTCTTCAAATCTGTCCATCACTTCGGTAGTTGGTATCATATATTTGCATGTGCTGCAATTTTCACATTTATATGAACCTGGTCTGAAGGCTGATCTTTTTTTTTGGTCTGCAGATGACTACTACTGATCAGGCCTTTGATATTCTTTGAACGTCTCTAACCAATAGATGGTTTGTCACCTAATTCTGATTTTAATATTGGATCGGTCATTAGAATGTTCCAGTATTTGTTGATAATTTTCACTACCTCAGGGGTTTGGTCACTATAGGTATGGATGAGTCTGGGGACTTGTGATCCTGTTTTGTTTTTTTTGTATAATAACTCTTTCCGATTGGTATTCAATGCTCTGTATTTAGCCTCTTTGATCTTTCTCTTACTATACCCTCGTTGGATTAACCTGTCTGTTAGTTCTTCTGCTCTTGTTCTAAATGTCTGTTCATCTGAGCAGTTTCTTCGAATTCTCAAGAATTCAACGACAGGTAAACTCTTAGTGGTTCCTGGTGCATGGGCACTTGTCTTGTGCAGTAAGCGGTTTGTTGCAGTCTTTTTTTTCTGTAGAGATCTGTTTTTATATCACCCTCAGGATTTTTGTATATTGTGACATCTAGAAAATTTATTTTCATTTGGCTTGCCTCATATGTGAGTTTTATATTTAAGTTGTTGTTATTCAGATGGTTTAAGAATTCCTTTAATTTGTCATAACTTCCCTCCCAGATGAAGAAGATGTCATCAATGAAACACAGCCACATGGGGATCATATTTGTATATTCTGTGTTGGCATCAGTAAAGACATGTTCAGCCTCCCACCAGCCTAGAAATAAATTGGCATAGGTGGGGGCGCATGCCGTGCCCATGGCTGTCCCTCGGGTTTTTAGGTAAAATTTTCCATCAAATATGAAAAAATTATAATTCAATATAAAATTCAGTAATTTGATTATGAAAATGTTATGTTCTTGATCTTCAGATTTCAGGTCAAGATAATATTTGACAGCCGCTGTCCCAATTTTGTGGTCAATAAAGGTATAAAGCGATTCTACATCAGTGGTGACCAGCCAGGTTGACTCATTGAGGTTAATCTCTTCCAATTTTTGGAGTAATTGCATAGTGTCTTGAATGTAAGATGGTAATCCATGAACATATTCTCTCAGACGATAGTCCACATATTGACTTGCTTTTTCATTCAAGCATCCAATTCAAGAGACTATAGGTCTCCCCGGTGGATTTTTCTGATCTTTATGGATCTTTGGGATCAGATAGAAAGTAGGTATTTTGGTATTCAATACCGTGAGAAATCTCTTTTCTTTTTCCGTGATAATGCCTTGGGAAGATGCTTGTTTAAAGGGACAGTCTAGGCCAAAATAAACTTTCATGATTCAGATAGAGCATGTAATTTTAAACAATTTTCCAATTTATTTTTATCACCAATTTTGCTTTGGTCTCTTGGTATTCTTAGTTGAAAGCTTAATCTAGGAGGTTCATATGCTAATTTCTTAGACCTTGAAGCCCACCTCTTTCAGATTGCATTTTAACAGTTTTGCACCACTAGAGGGTGTTAGTTCATGTATTTCATATAGATAACACTGTGCTCGTGCACGTGAAGTTATCTGGGAGCCATCACTGATTGGCTAGACTGCAAGTCTGTCAAAAGAACTGAAAAAAGGGGCAGTTTGCAGAGGCTTAGATACAAGATAATCACAGAGGTTAAAGTATATTATTATAACTGTGTTGGTTATGCAAAACTGGGGACTGGGTAATAAAGGGATAATCTATCTTTTAAAACAATAAAAATTCTGGTGTAGACTGTCCCTTTAACTAAGTTGTTATATATTTTCATATAGCCCGTGGTAGGATTGTGTAATAATTTCATGTAGAAACTTTGGTTTCTTAATTGTTTGTGGGCTTCCTTGAGATACATGTCTAGGGGCCAGATCACTATATTGCTCCCCTTATCTGCATTACGAATGATAATTTCATCTTTCTGTTTTAATTCTTTGAGGGCTTTGCGTTCCTTGTAAGTTAAATTGGTATATACAGGGGTTATATGCATTTCCATAATTTCATCGCATACCAAGGTATTAAATACATCAAGTTGTGGTAAATTTACATTTCTAGGAATGAAGGTAGATTTATGATGTTATTTCTCCATTTGATTGGATTGGTGGAGTCAGATTCTTCTAATAGATTCTACAAAGCTTTAAGGCTTTCCAATTCATCTGTATTCCATTCTCCTTGATTTCCTGAGTTTGAAAATTTAATTTTTTTAAGGGATAATTTTTTTGGTATAGCTGGATGTCCTTTATGGTTTCAAACTTATCCATGTTGTTAGTTGGGCAGAAAGACAGACCTTTGGCTAGGACAGAGATGTGTTCTTTTGTTAATTGTATTTCAGATAAATTGATAACTGTCAGTGGTTCAATCGGATTTGAGAGAAGGGGCTCGGGGGTCTCCTGGTTTGTTTCCAGGTTCCTGTATGTCCCGTCTGTGCTCGTCCCTGGCCTCTTGCTGGCCTTTTGTTTGTTCCCCCTTCCCCTCCGGGTTCTTCTTCCCTTTCGCCCGATTCTAAAAAACCTTTCCTTTTGTTTCTGCTGGAGGACCTGGG